>NC_064266.1:39012500-39070000 GCF_003254725.2 Canis lupus dingo
AACGTAGACAGTCAAGAGGTACTTTATGCAGAATCAAACAGCTAGTAAGTGATAGAATCAGGAGTCATCCTGAGCTTCTAACCTCTGCTTTCAGCTGCACTATGTGCAGCCTGGTTCTAGCTGAACTATTTAGCATTCCACACCATTGACATTAGAGAAGATGGCTAGATGTTTTGCCCTCTGCCCTCATCCTTTCCAGAGGAGAAATGGCGACCTAGAGGAACAGGAAGTGAAGGGCGTAGGGTCTCATGGCTGCCATCCCTCATCAACAGACTCGTGGGCTTCCTTGAAAGGATATTCTCTGGGGATTCTCTGCAAGTCCTGCATATTGCACACGCGACGTCTCGTGCTGATGAGAAGCTGAATACATTCATACTTGGGTTGTTCTCGATCTGTCCTATGGAAGGCTCTGGAGAGGTAGGCGGTGTTAGAATTTCTGGAGCGACTGACAGTTTGAAGTCTAGAGAAGGACCAAACTTTGTACATGCGTTCTCTCCCTCTGATACTGGTTGTCTGATTTCCTTCTGGGGATTTTCGGGCTAGATTTCCCTTCCCTTGCTGGTATGCTCGGGGATCTCATCTTTTCCTTTCTGTTTTGTGAACTCTGTGAAATGTAAGTCCATTGGATCAAGGGCATTTTCCCTGTCTTTCCTTTTACCTGTCTTTTCCCGTATTTCCAAGAAATATTCTCAAGGGAGGAACTCTGGCTAGGGTGGTGTCAAGTTTAACACAGGACAGGCTGAGATGGAATGTGTTTACGAGTTACATGACTCTTGATTCTTTTCTTTCTTCACACACACACACACACTTACACTACTAACTGCTTTCAGCCAGTTCAGTTGCCACCTCATCCACTTAAAAGTCTAATGTTTGGAAGTTTAAAAAAAAAAGTTCTAGGTTTTTATTCAACATTATAAAACATCCACCAGTTGATTGGTTTCAAGACCATCCCACAGAATTCTACTTGGCACTTATTGAAAAAAATGTATGCATCCATGCCAAAAAATAACTCTATTACTACTGCAATAGTAGTCATCAAACAACAACAACAACAACAACAACAACAACAAAAAGTTTCTCCCCAGTCTTAATTATTTATTCCTAAAAAGAGATAAAAAAATAAATGCAAATTTTTGTAGCCATTTTGAAAGAAGTCTCTATGTGCTTTTGATGAATTTGCAACAGGCACGAAGGTTATCTATGTGCCCATAGGTGCCAGGCATAGAAGATGACCGACATAAGCTAAGCACTAGGCAATAGGGAGCAGTGAGGACTGTGACTACCGCAAGCTCCAGACCCTTCTAATGTGGACAGTGGCCACTCAACTCCAGCCCATCGTCATCATGTAGGAACGCATCATCTGGGTCAGCAGATCTTCCTGTTTGTCAGGGGATTCAAAATCTACATTTCAATGCCAATTTTCAAGTTAAATAAAACACACGTGCTGCCTTGATTCAAGCTGGGAACTATCATGTTGTGACCTCAAATTAGAGATATGTGCAGTCCTTCATTCTTCACTCTTCTCCTTTTCTTATGGCTCTATCGAGAGCATTATTCTAATACTAAGCTGTCATCATACTGGGTGGCTGAGTAGGGGTGCTATGTCTTATTTTGTTTTGGTTCAACATGTGCCAGGAAGAAAAACAAGATTTTTCTGAGTTAGAGCAAAAGAAGAAGAAAGAATGAGCACTTTTATAACTCATTTGTGCAAAGTTTAAATGTTAAATTTGTGCAAAGTTTCATCCATTCATTCAGTAAATACTTGGGCACCAGCTATGTGTCAGGTACTGGAAATCCATTAGTGAACAAAGCTGATAGTACTCTCATGGCTCTCACAAACACACAATTATTCAATAATTATTTAACTGCCATTACAATTGGTGCTTAAAAGTAAAGGGTACTGTGAGAGTACCTAACAGCCCTCATATGGCAGTTGAAAAAGGCTTCCCTGAGGAGGGGACATTTAACCTAACACTTGGAGGCTGAGGAGGAGCAGTTGACCAGAGTGAAAAGACCTAGTGGAAGCAAGGAACCTCTAGCCCAGAGGACTTCACATGCAAAGGCCCTGGGGTGGGAGAAAGAGCAGGGTACTTGTAGGGACTGCAGGAAGGTTCATATGATTAGATCACATAAGAAAAGGATAGAATGATAAGGGAGGAGTTTGGGGAAACCCTATTTGGCCTTAAGAACATATAAAGGTGTTTGGTCTTCATTTAAGATTACATGCAATATAGTAACTGAGTGACAAAGAGTTTAAAAAAGAAAAAAAAAGGAGTGTGGCCTGGATGTGAGCTTCCAAAGTAAAAGGGAGGAGGTCATAGGAAATATGCGATGGATAAAATAATTTCTTGATGACAGTGCTGGTGTGGAATAGTTACCATCCTGAAGAATGTGCTGGAAGATAGAAGGGGGTGATAGAGTCATCTAGGAGAAAGGAAGGAAGTATGTGTGTGTTTACATGCACAAATGGTGTGTGGAGATATTCCAGTTCAGCATTTGCAGCATGATTATGAGCATGACACATGGTTAATGATTAAAATCCAAATTAGGTTTGGAGAGGAAAATTAAAATAATTTTAAAAATAATAAAATAATACAACACTGCGAATTCACTGGCTGTGTTTTTATCTTACTTAGACTCACAAAACTAATTTATATCATTATAAATTTTGTGTAAGAGTGTCTACTTTATCAAGCCTATTTTGTAAAGAGAAAAGCACTTTGTATCTCACACCAAGGAACCAATTCCATTGAATTGCATGGAGGTTAATACTGATATTCAAGGCTAAAAAAGATTAACCTAAATCAATACATAGCTAGCCTTGAAAATAGAATTGAGAATGAAAGCACAGTTTCTAGTTTTGAGTCTGAATTTCTCAGTGCTATGAACAGAACAGTGTCTTTAGTCTCTATGAAGAAGGGGGGGGGGTTGCTGGATAGAGAGAGATGAGAGAAGAGGGACTAAAGGCATCTCAGGAATATAGTTAATTGGGTAATTGGGGAGTGGGCGTCACTTGAACTTAAGCCTGTGGTTAATTCATGGCTTATTCTTCAGGAATGACATGGGCAGGGCATTTATTGAAATAATGAATTGCTCACTTGTCCTGGGCAAATAGATAATTCTCCTGGTTGAATAAAATTGTGGAAGGAGGCATGTGATAGGCTTAAAATGGCTTAAGAGTCTGGGTAAGCATTGTTCCCCAAGAGTCAGAAGGGACAACTTTGGCGGATGAGGTGTATTCATCAAAGGGGGAAAGTTTCTAAAATGATTCTAATGAACTAGTCATTCTTTAAAGGTAAATGAAACTTGCTACTTAAGGTTGTATATTTTTAAAACCAATGTCAAAAAAAAAAAAAAAAGCCTAGTGGCCCAATTTTAACTCAAAGAAGGGGCTGAAATGATCATAAGGCATTTGAAGAGCTTTAGAGAAAAAGTAGTTAATACAAGGGCCAAGCTAGGGAATCAATTATTTGTGCTTTAAAAATAAGGAGAGAGAAAAATAGTTGCATAAGCTCTCAGTGATATTTTTAACTCAAAAGTTTAGGAGACTCTAAGGAGAGAGACTTTTGTAGCCAAAAAGCTTCTTTCCAAATTCAGACTTTTGGGATATCTCGAAGGCAAACTTCTGCGTTTTTTCAATGGCAGATGTCAGGCCCTTGGAGCAATCACCAAAAACACCAGATTATTTCCATCCATGTAGGAATCCTTCCCCACAGAAGTCCAAAAGAATACCTGAATCAAGAGCTCTTAGGACTTTTTTGTTTTATTTTGGTTTTGCTGCCATGGCCCCATGGCATCTTAGGCCTTTGGGATGATGGGAGTTATATCATCATCACTTCCGCCATCATTGTTGGTTCTTTTAGGGTGCACAAAAGTCTCTCTCTCATGAGCCCAGCCTCCCACCTCCCATTCTGGCGTGAGGCTGCAAAGCAGATGTTGGCCATCTCTCCCCACACCAACAGAAGAGGTCATTCAGCACGATTACCATAGGCCAGACACTGCAGTCCTTTGGGTGGAGCCGAGGAATGAGATTCTTCATCTCCCATCAGAATGGGGAGAGTCTGCTTTTTTTTGGAACCTTTCCCCACTTTGATTGGATCCTCAAAACTTCACCCTCACCACCTACCATATCTAGGCACACACCTCTGAAGGAAGCGGAGCAGAGGAAAATCTTCCCGCTCAGAGTATGGGAAATTCAGGGCTAGAAAATGTGACTTTACTGGCCAATGGTTAGAACCAGCTGGCTGCAAGTTCCCCTGGTCAGACTCTATGTGTGCCCAGCCTCCAGCCTTTAAAAGGGAGGTCAGTGGTCGTCTTTTGTTTGGCCAATGGGGTTGGAAACAAAGCAAAACAAAATGCTGATGTGCTGAGTTATGACAGACTGAGACACATGTCACAAGGGGAAAAATGACAGCTTTACTGCTGCAGTGATTATAAAAACAAAGCAAATTAACCACCAATATGGTTATGTATGTGGAATGAAACAACTTTATTGCATTGTAAATTGAAGACCTCGAACGTATTTTAGGAGTGTCAAACCTGAAAAGCTGAAGATTTTCCCCAAATTGCCACTAATTGATATCCTTCCAATTTTATTAGTCTTATATTCCAACCAACTTAAAGCTTAAACTAGAATTATCTTCCCCTCTAGAAAACTTCTATTTTGTAGAGTTGGATATTTTCCCTATTACATATTCTCTGTAAGATTTACTTAGGCATAATAAAAGTCACATTTATAACTTAATCAAATCTGGCCATTTAAACAGAAATTCTTACAAGCAATAATACCATTAAAAATAAAAAGTGAATATCGTATTTGATAAGTTTTGTTCTAACAGCTATTTTTTTTATTAGCATGTCTTGTATATTTCAGGAAAATACATTGATCCAGCTTGGCCTGGATTTTGCTGTGTGAAATCCTCTGCTGTTTTGTGTCATTTGGCTAAGCAGAGCCGTCATGAATGGGTGTGCAGCCACGTGCACTGTGCACGGCTGCCATTTATCAGAAGCTATCATTTATCCTGGCACCCTTTTTTGATTCTGACTTCAAATATTGCAGCTTTAGCTGAGAATCTCGCCATTAATACCAATAACAAATTGTTGAATCATTTTATTTCCAATGAAGCAATGGCCAGATAAGTAAACGTGAAGTTTTAAATAAAACAAGAACAACACTACACATTCATCCAATCCAACGTGATTATATAAAAAGCTAGGACTTTATTTTATGTGATAGAAGCCCAATAGTCCAGAATGACCAGAACAATACAATTTCATACCAGGGAAAGTGTATTAAAATTTTTCTGTAAATGAACTTTATTAATCTCAAATATACAAGGAGTATGGTAGACAATTGGTGTAGGAGCATAGTAGGATCTCAAGAAATGTTTGTTTCGTGGTAGTTTGGGTAAACAGATGGCTGAATGATCACATATTATTATATAATTACAATATATTACAATTGATTTGTAAGCTCCCCTTGTCAGTGTTAGGAGATCTTTTCTTTAAACTGAGAAAACCCAAATAATCCACAGCTGCCTCTTGAAGCATCTTTTGGCCAAAGAGTGGATGGCTCCTTCTCTTTGAGTTCATTCTCCATCTGCTATTCCAGTAGGATTATTATATCCTGTGCCTGGCAATGTTCTGTACACTTTACAAAACAAAGTTACGAAGTAGGTAACAATTATCATCTTATTGTAGATAAGAACCCCAAAGTTTAGAGAAGTTGAGAAATGAGGTGTCACAGCTGGTAAGTGGTGTGGCTAACCCAGAAGTTCTAGTTCTCAAGCCAGTATTTTTGACCAATATAGTATGGTCCATGACTGTTCAGAAAGCTACTGTGTATATATTTCACTTTTAATGGAAAATATTTTGAGATAAACAGCCCTACAATGGGAGTTCTACCCAGGATCTACAAGTGGAGTTGCATCCTAAATACTCATGGAGTCACTCGGATATCCAGTAAGCACCTCAAGGTCAATTTATCTGAGCCTTATCACCTCCCATCACTTCTTGTTTCTGAAATCCTTCTCTTGCTCTCTCTCCAGTTGGACAGTTGGTCACCAGTCTTCCACCCCTTTCTCTAGGGGTCTTCTAACTCTCAGTATTGGCATCACCTGGCTTTGTAAGATATGCAGACTCTCGGTCCATTCCCAGATGCAGAGAATCAGAGTCTCCATAAGATCCCTGTGCAATTCAAAGTCACATTTAAGTTTGAGAAGCATGGGTCTGGTGCCTGAGATAACTTAGAACATTCCTTTGATTTGAGAGCATTCACTTCCCCATTTCACTGTAGGGCTCCCTTGTTTTCTTAAGTGAGCCCTTTTTATGGCCCTAACCATGCACATGCAGATACATACACTTTGGGGAAGGTGGGCTTCTCCGTGTGTTCATGTGTTGGTCCTATATGGGCCCATCCTGCCTGCCCATTCCAGCCAAGACTGCTCTTTTCCACAGTAGCACGTCCCACTCTTTGGGACGTCAGAGGACAGCAAGATGTTTAGGAAATTAACTCCAGGATGCTCTCTTTTTATATTTTGCCAAGCAACAACATTAAAATAAAGTAAGAAAGCAAGCCAGAATTAACTCCAACGATCCCCTCCTAATCTCAGAATAAAGGATAGGACTTTGAATACTTGATAAAAATTCACAATATTGTTTTTGCGTTTCTCCAGTCACCATGGCCTGATTGTGGTGGGGGCCGGCGGAGCGGGGGAGGTGGAGGTGGGGAGTTATCTAGTAGCCTCACAGACTAGTATTTATGGATCATTTAGATTTTATAACCCTCGTATTGAAAATGTTGGTGGGGGGTCCAGACCCATCTTTCTCTCCTTTGGATCACTTATTCCCAGAAGGGTTTTATTATCCAAAATGAGACAAGAGAAGTGAAGACTTCCTAGTGATTACTTCTCAACAGGTTCTACTCATTAATGAAAGTTGGCTATTTCCTGTATGAAAATGTCACGTTCATCTTTGCCCTTAATAGTTTTTGAGCATACAGATGAGGAGAAGACACGTCGTAAAGAATCGGTACTAAAGTATGTAAAATGAACAAGCCTGGAAGTTCAGCTGTTTTCTGTATGAACAGGAAGCAGTTCTCAAGAACATCAACTTAGCAGATATTTATAGTTTCATCCTGACCCCCAGACTAGTTGAGAGTCCCCATCATGCATATATTAATACTGTCCGCCCTCACTTAGCTCGTGGGACTGCATCTGTTTTGTTCACCATGAGATCCCCCTGCACCTAACACAAAATTGATGAGGAATAAATGTGATAACTCCTAGTAAGGGGTGCTAAGCACAGAGTAAGCATAAAAAAATAATTACATTTATTTCATTATCAATGATGGCTTCCTACTATCTCTGTGATTAAAAAAAAAAAGTGCTTTGCATTCAACTTATGTATTCATTCATCCAAGCAATGTTTATGATACACCTGGTAGGTGCCAGGTAGGGTTGATTTCACTGGAGAAGAAGGGGATGCTTGAGGATGAGGGAGTAATGTGTGTATCAGTCTGTCAAGCTGCTGTAACAAAGAACCAAAGGCCCCTGGGAGCTTGAACAACAGACAGCCTGAGGTCGGGTGCCAGTGTGCTTGGGTTATGGTGAGGACTATTTTTTCTATTTCCTCACACGACAGAGATAGAGATAGAGACAGAGAGAGGGGGATGGGGAGAAAGCCAGCTCCTTCGTGTCTTTTCCCAAAAGGACACTAATCCCATTCATGAGGACTCCACCCTTATAACGTAATCACCTCCTGATGCCCCCCTCAACACCATCACCATGGCGCTGAGAGTTTCAACATATGAATTGGAGCCAGGGGACAAGTATTCAGTCCATGACAGCATGGGAAGTGACTGGGGACGTACCCTGCACATGGAGAATACACAAAAATGCACTCACTTGCCATCCATTTATCAAGCATCAACTATGAACCAGCAGCTCTGCTGGAATCTGGGGACACAGCCATGACCTGACACACCCAGATTCCTGCCAGGCATGGGTTTTCTAGGCCGTGCTTGCTTTCTCTCCTATCTCAAGTTCCATCTTCCTCCCCCTCCTCTTTTCATCCTAGAAAGTGTGTTCACAGCATTTTGTATCTATTACTCTATTAAAGTTTGTGACCTTTTCTTTCTTTCTTTCTCTCTCTCTCTCTCTCTTTTTTTTTTTTTTTTTTTTTGGCTTACAAGTTAGTGTCTTCCAATAGACTGGGAGCTCCTCAAGGTCAGGGACAGGGACTTAATTGTTTCTGTATCTTACCAAATTCTCCTCTCGCCCGCCCCTGGAGCCCCACTCCCCAGAACGCTGCCTTGCACAGAATGAGCCCTCTGTTAATACGCGTGGAATGAATGGATACATTTTGTAGTGTCACTCCTGTGCTTGAAACTCCCCATGGCTTCCCACGCTGCACTTAAAGCCCAATTCTTTACCCTGGCCTCTCGTCTGCCCACCTCCCCACCTCTCCAGCATCGGATAACACCATCCCCTTCCACCATCGCTGCACAGTGGCCTCTCTGTACTTCCTTCTGTTTCTCAAAACAGCTGACCCGTTCTGTCCCCCCAGAGTTTGCACTTGCTCTCTGGCGCGCTTTCCCTGGTTCTTCCCCTTGCCTGGCTTCGCCTCATCATTCTCACTGTCACCTCCTCCAAGAAGCCCTCTCTGACCACTTCCTTGAAGTGACCTCTTCCTTGCCCTCCTCTTTCCACCTTGTCAGGTTGAGGTTCTTTCGTGGCACTTACCATTGTGGGAAATCATCTTATACGAATAACAGTGGATCCTAACCAGGGGCAGCTTTGCCCCCCAGGGGACATTTGGCAACATCTGGAGACATTTTTTTTGGTAGACACAACTGCAGAGGGTGACCCTGGCTTCTAACATGTAGGGGCTGGGATGCTGCTAAACATTTTGCAGTGCACAAGACAGCCCCCCTCCGCAAAGCGTTATCTGGTCTGCAGGGTCAACACAGCCAGGACGGACAACCTCTGGGCTAGACCATGTGCTAAGAAGCCAGGAGCATCTTCTGTCTCGTTCTCCCCTGTACTCTCACAATCCCAAATAGTGCCTGGCAGAGAATCCTCCTTCAACACATGTCTGTGGCATGGATAAATAAAGTGCTCTATTAGAGATACAGGGGGGGAAGTGTGACGTGGGGACCTCTACCTCATTATTTTTGAATAAATGGAATCTGGATTCAATGCCATGCCATTAGACATTCTCTAGTAAAATGATATTGCTAACTCATGAGTGATCATGCCACTGGGACAGGGTGGGCGGCTGGGAATGGGAGCAAGGGGGGGGTGCTCTCGTCACCTCTATCCCTGAAGATGCCGTGAGCTGCACATTCCCCACCCCCACCCCACCCCCCACTCCAGTTCAGGGAACCTAAAGTAAGGATAGCACCCATCTGTGTCACGACGGGAATATTTTTCAAAGGTTTTTCCAGGAAGGGAAGAATCAAAAAAATAATAATAATCATAAAAAACCTGATTTAATGATAAATAATCATGCTCTGCCTCTGACATTAAAGGGCATCATTGTCTCAGCTCAGTGATGTAAATCATCGTAATGGACGAATCCTTTAAAAGTAACATGGAATTTAAAAATGGAAAATATGAGGACCTCGCAGGATGACTGTGAAAATCATCCGTTTATTATCTAGGTGTGCTTAATAGTCTGCCGCCTGATGAAGAATCATTTGCTAACCCCGAGGAATGGCTCGTTTTCCAATTCAATCACTCAGGCTAGCACTGCCGAGGACTGCCTCCTCCCCCTCGTGACTTCTTTTGTCACTGTCGAGAGAGAGTCTATCACAGCCATAACTTCCATGAAAGCATCCACTAAGCAGTTTCGGAGGAACAAGGTAGGTTCACCATGAGCTGGTGCGGTTAGCAACAAATCAGTCTTTAATTGGCGAGAATGACTCATTTGAAAGGGATTATTAGCTGAATGTTAATTGATTAGTGGAACTAAAGCAATTAAAGTGAACAGAGCCTCAGCCCTTCCCCACCCAGCCTTCGTTCGGGCATCCTTCCACCATGTGACTTGCCCCTGTTCAAGGCATAAGCATTCCAAGTCCACAGAGAGATAGTTTTCCTCTTACGGTTTCCAAAATTTTGTAAGAGGCTTTGAAATCGAGAAATGAAAATTGCTTGAGTGGGAAAAAGGTGCCCGCATTTATATGCTTGTATGAGACTGGATCGACTAGGTTTTGCAGCTATAACAAACAACCCCCAAATCGTAGTGACTCTGCGGACCAAGCATTTGCTTTTTGCTCTTGCTAAGCATATAACGTGAGTTGAGGGCGGCGGGCGGCATGGGTTGCATGCCCGTGAAGCTGACCCTGCATGGTAAACAACCCCCAAACCACGACAATTTACAACAAGAACTTGTTTTTCACCTACGCTGAATATCAAACGTGAGTTGGGAGCACAGGACCCTTCTGGTCATTGTTATCACTAAATTCTGTGGAAGCAGGGAGGTTGTTTCCTACCTTGAACTTGGAAGAAAAGGAGAATGGAAATGGCTGTGAGCAACCCTGCTTCTTCCCCCAGTGCCAAACGCTCTCTATAATTAAAGAGCGCTAGTCACCCTTTTCACTCCTTAGCCGATGGAATGACTGAGGTCTGACTATGCGCCAGGACCCCTTCTCATCACTCCGTGTGCATTATCTCATTGGATTTTCACAACTCTGAAAAACAGAGAGCATTGTAGATCCCTGTTTCTGAAATGAAGTACAGAGTCATTAAGTAAATTACCCAGTGTCAGATGTAGTCAAGCTGTAGAGCCGGGTTTGAACTTAACTTTGCTTGACTGGACTGCCCATGCTGAACCACTACAGGCTACCAGTCATACTTAAATAATCCCCTCTTGTCCTGCCATTCAGGGTCTCCTGCCATGGGGCAGATGTAATGCTGTAGTTCCCAATTCCCAGAATGATTCTAGGTAACACATTGGCCAACACTTTTTTTTTTTAATTTAATAGTTATAATTTATGGGACACCTGGGTGGCTGTGTTGGTTAAGGATTCGATTGACTCTTGACCTCAGTTCACGTCTTGATTTCAGGATTGTGAGTTCGACTCCCATGTTGGGCTCCACGCTGGGTGTGGAGACTACTTAAAAAAGAAAAAAAGTTATATATTTATTGTAATGTATATTTGAACAAGATATAACATGGCCAGATCATGATCCAATAGATAATATTGCTTAAGTTGATGCTTAACTAAATTTTTAAGTTCAAAATTAGTCAACTTTTAAATATAACATGAATATAATAGGAATGCTACACAGATGCAAAACAAAGGTGAAGGTCGTTTATTAATGGAGGTTTGAAAATACTGATTTTTTCAGTATAACCAGTCAGTTAAGCAGCCTGATATTTATTAAGACAGCCCATGGGCTGGGGAATACTCAAACATCACCTGCCTTCTAATCATCCCCACTCCCATGGCTAAGAACTTCCTCCTCTGTGCTTCTTGAATAGTTCAGGACCGATCATACTGTCTAATAGTTGTCTTCTCCATTAGACCAGGAACCTCTCATGGGGTTTCAGTAATGTTTATTCATCTTTCAGTGCTTGGCCCAAGTAGACATTTTTAAAGAAAATCATGGACCTTACTTTTGAGGAGTCTGCAAGCTAGTGCGACATCGTACCAATGGTATTCTACGTACAACAAGTAAAATGTCCCATTCAAATTGGCTCTTGGGAATTTAAAAGCTCATTTAACTGAAAATCCCAGAGGTAACACATACTTCAGGGAAGGTTTGATCTAGCAGATAGACAATAGCATCAAGAACACAATTTCTTTCTCTCCCGAAGCCACCTTCCTGTGTGGCCCCAAGATGGCAGGTAGAAGGCCATGGGATTATATACTTCCTCATTTACATCCCACAGGAAAGAGAAAGCTTCATCCCCCGTCTTTCCCATTCATTGTATGGGTTATCCCTATAATTAGAACACGTTACACCATATGCCCAAATTCCCAAACCACCCTGGGTAGTCAGAGGCATGTAGTAGGCTGATGGGCTTGACCCAGATCACCTGCTCCACTGCTAGACCTGGAAGGGAGGTCTGAGTTCCGCATCCTGTGGATCTCTATTGGAAGAAAAGGGGACAATAGGAAGGGGAGGGCAGGGAGAGTGTTGGAAGGCAGCCAGCAGATAGTCACTCCAGGCAGATAAGGAGAAACATAAACCTGACGCCACTGAACTTGAAGCCTTCTGTAACTATTATTTAACGCCCCCGCGTCACCTTGAAGTGACTACTTTGTCTTTGTCCAACCACAGGCAGGCTACCATTGCCTTTAAATCAGGTAACCGCCAAGCACAGGATTGAACTATAAGGCAGCCTTCCTTACGCTGCATTTCCCTCCTGCAGGATTTGGGTTGGCATTGTATGCCCCTGGCCCTCATCCTGGCTTCCCTTTGTGTGCCACGAAGATCATGAACAAGCTTAATTCAGGACACAACTCCTGTTCTCAACTCTACAGCAAATCCTGTTTTGTTTTATCCAGTTAAAAACGTCTTCCCCAATTTATCTTTCCATTTATTTTTCCTGGGTGTTCTTCCAATTTAAAAATATGTTGAGACTATTTTTAGATCCTAGTCATTAGTGCTAGGAGACTGTTTTCAAACAGATTTATTCTTTTTTTCTCATTTGTTCAATATTTGATTCCTTATTTAAAGTGCTTTTCTCCTCTGAGGCTCTCTTTCGACAAATCTAAACCTTGAGAGAAAATAAAGGGGAAGGATCAGTTCTCCATACTTTTGGAATCTCAGGCAAAAATGTATCCTACTGTTTCCTGGCTACTTGCACATAGGTTAAGAGGTCACGAATTGGGCGGCTCATTCAGTGAAGGTCTGACTCTTGATTTCAGCTCAGGTCATGGTCTCGGGGTCCTGGGATCGTCCCCCTTCAGGCTCTGCTCAGCAAGAAGCCTGCTTGAGATTCTCTCTCTCCCTCTGCTCCTCCGCCTTCAATAAATAAATAAATCTTAAAAAAAAAAAGAGGTCACAAACCACGAAGTCCTGCTGTTCAAATAAGATCCAAGATTTAGTTTGCTTACAATAAATGTTTTTTTTTACAGTAAATGTTTTTAAAATATGTTTAAAATAAATGAGTGTGCTGCTATTTTTTTTTTTTAATGGGAGGACTCATTTAAAACTCAGGATACTTCACATCTGAATCCAGAGTTGAGGCCTCCTTCTAAACTTGATTTGAGGACATTGAAGCCACTGTTCTATATGGCAGCAACCAGCTAGAGCTTCCATCGTTTCAGTTTACAACCCCCAAAGTGGGTACTGATTCAAGACTCGAAGTGACCAGCATTCTGGGCCCCTATGAGCAAGGAGAGGGCATTAGCCACAGGTTCTTACTGAGCAAGGACAATGGTACCAGTGAGTTGGAACAGACTCTTGCCATTGGATGTCCAGAGGTGGTGCCCATGACACTGACCCGCATGTCACCAGCTCCTGGCAGGTAATGACTAGGACCCTGCCTGGATGGGAATCCACATTCCCACATTTGGTAATTATGTCACCGTGGACAAGTTGTTTGATTTCTCCAAGTCTCCATCCTTGTTTGTAAAATAAAGGCCATATTAGAATCTATCCGTAGGACCATTTTGAGGATTAAATGAATCCACGTAGCACAGTGCTCACCCAGTGGAGGAAGTCCCGTGAAGGTTGCTTATCTCTCTCTCCACCATCATCCTTACTGTTATTATTAATACTGGAGGGGGAGGGTTGGCTCATTTTAATTGCCCATACTAATAGTTTCCTTTCCCTTTCCCTAATCTCCTTTTTCCTTAGTCTCATTTCATTTTACTTATTAGCACATTTCACATCGTCCTTGCACACAAGGTGACGGTCAGCAAAAGCCACAGGGAGCCTAAGGCCTGGGTCCCAGCTCACGTGACAAACCAGAATCTGGAGTTCAGAGCTTACCATCTTGATTTCTGCTACTTGTGAAAAGGCCAGAAGCCACTGCCACTAGCCTCTGTGGCTATTGTCTGCCCCATAATGAAATCCTTACTTTTTTTTTTTTCTTAAGATTTTATTTGTTTATTCATGAGAGACACAGAGAGAGAGGCAGAGACACAGGCAGGCTCCCTGTGGGGACCCCGATGTGGGACTCGATCCCAGGACCCTGGGATCATGACCCGAGCCAAAGGTAGATGCTCAACCACCCCGGCGTCCCTAAAATCCTTACTCTTAAAATCCTGGCCATATTCTAATGAAACAAACACCTCCCCAGGTCACTGGCTAGCACCCCACTCACCTCCTGCAGGATGTGCTTGCTGTGTACTGCTCTGCGGGTCTGCGTGGGCAGCTTGCCTGCCATGAAGATTGAGGAAGTGAAATCCAAATATCGAGGAACAGCCTCCGTTTCACACTATGATGTTGTGTTTCTGGATGGAGAATCTTACAAAAATAAAAGAGGCTTCTATGCCTCTGTTTCTACCTCAAGAGAAATCTGCACAGCCTCACATCTAAGATCATGGGCTCTGCAAACAGACCTGAGCTCAGACCCCAGGTCCTCCACTCACTGGCTACGGGGGCTCAGGCACGTCCCTCTACACCTCAATTTCCTCATCTGTACATGGGGGATAATATCAGTTCCTGCCTTGGGAGGTCAGTGTGAGCAGTACACGATGAAATCATGTGCTATTCTTGTGACTGATGTAAATGCTGGAATCGGTTATCTCTGTTTAACACACGTGTCTGTCTCCCTGCCCTGCCTGCTCTGCTCTGCTCTTCCCTTTCTTCCCCTGATGCTGTGGAATAGTGCTGGGATTGAACAAGGGGGCAGGGGCAAGGGCAGGGGGCAGGGAGAAAGATTTGAGGGCAGTCACTGAACCTGTGTGCATTTTTCTGGGGAAAGGGGTGAAGGTCTCTAAGCAGCATCAGGCTCCCCTGGAAAGTAGTTAAAGTTCCTACCCTCGGGCCCCACCCCAGACCCCTGAATCAGACAGTCTGGGGAGGGAGCTCAGGGGCCTGTGTTCCCTACCACCCAGCCCTCTGGGTGATTCCAGCGCAGGCTCCTGGGAGAGCCTGCTGACGTCGGGTCTGGTTGGGTTTTGCCTTCTTTCTTCTTCCCCCCCAACCCCATCCTCAACAATTCCAGGTCGGTCCAGTTAGCACCAAATTTCTTCCTCTCATAACGGGGAAGAGAAAGCATCTCTTCCAATAATTCCTCCTTGTGATAAGTTTGTGTCTCCACTTCCCATTTTTTAAAACCCCACGAAGGTGTGCAAGTGTGGCTGGCCTTAGCCATTTCAGCAGGAACTCCTCAGAAGTCTGGGTAACATCTTGGTGGGGGAAGAGGTGTGCCCTAATTTCCTCTGGCAGGTGAATCTGTCTCTGGGACTAGACCGAGTGCTAGACGGGGAGGTAGGAAGGCTTCCTGCCAATGGTATGTAGCAGTTACAGATCCGAATTCTTGGTTGATTTCATGCGAATAAATATTAGAAACAAAGTCTCAGTGAAATTACTTGGAATCCTGGGACCTGAGTTATACTTTTACCCATTTCTCTTCTTCCTCCTAAAAATAAGTGATCACAATCAATAAAAAAAAAATAGAAATAGGGGCGGCTGGGAAGCTTAGTGGTTGAACATCTGTCTTTGGCTCAGGTCATCATCCCGGGGTGCTGGGATCAAGTCCTGTATCGGGCTCCCTGCAAGGGGCCTGCTTCTCCCTCTGCCTGTGTCTCTGCCTCTCTCATGAATAAATAAATAAAATCTTTAAAAAGAAAAGAAAAGAAAGAAAGAAGTGGCACCTGGCTGGCTCAGTTGAGGGAGCATGCAACTCTTGATCTCCGGGTTGTATGTTCAAGTCCCATGCTGGGCGCAGAGATTACTTAAAATACAATCTTAAAAAAAAAATGCAAATACAATCGTGTCATGAAAGTACGGGAAGGAGAGGGAGAAATAAGAGGCTCATAAGGAAGGGACAGATGAGTTGTACCGGGAAACCTAAGCTAGGAATCGCTACTACCAGAGGGTAGAGTGAAACAGAGGCTCCTGGCTGCAGAGGCAAAAAGAGAAACATGATGAGTCACAGCCTCATTCTCTAATGAGAAAGCAGACACATTCATCAGGAAAGACAAACTATTTCCTAGCACTAGACTCAAAGAGAAATTTATTGTGGGGGACCTCACATAAGGTACATGAGTATGTATATTTAACACAGATCTCCAGTGTTAGCCGTGGGATTTATCTGCCTTTTAGGGAAGTAAATTTCAGAGCTCAGCAGGTTGACAGTGTCTCTTCAAATTTACAGTGTCAATGTGCAGTAAAGTAGCTGCTTCCCATACCACGTTTTACTGGACCGTCTATCAATATTTGATCAAATTGGGCCAAAGTTTCAAACTGCCCTTAAATTATACCCAGAGAAAGTGCTTGTACATGCAGAATGCCTGCGTGGGCTTCAAAATTGAGTCCTTGTGAGCTGGAAGCTTCTTTTAAAAATATATCTACACCATATTCTCCAGTCTCAAACCTTCCTGAGAATGCTTATAATGTAAATCTGCCTGCAAAATCCATAGTTGCTCATAAAAATGCCAAGCACATTGGCTCATTTCGTATACCCGCACCCAGGTTCTTGATGCAAAATTCTGTACCTAATTGTACACGCATCTAACATGAATAATGTTCACAGGATATACACGTCTGGGTAAACCAAGTGTTGCTGTGAGGGGGCCTAAAGGATCAATTGGGATGATAAAATGTCGTCTTTGCTCTGCCTCCCTCTTCAGTATTGGTATGGAATAATTACATGGATAGGTCCGTGGTTTTATTGCCATGGAGGTGTATTATTTATTGGCTGTTGCTGGCCTTTTTTTGGTCTAAACTGGGTTTCCAGGACTCTGATGGAAAATGCACCTCTGTGCTCCCCTCACTGCTTCCCAATTACCCCCAACTCCTTTCAGCCATGAATTCTTACCTCCTGGGAATGGTTCTCCTCCATCCTAAAACACTCTGCTCCATATCCTTCAGATCCCAGGAAGGAAGCCTTGCTGTGATTATAAAGCAGTCATGTCAGTGGATGTATTGCTAGAGTTTGCTGGTGTGATATTTTACCTTCATATAGAAGAACCTTTAAATATCCGGTGTGAGGCCCTCGGGGTTGAGGCTCATGACCTTCCAGAGTAGGTTCGTATCCCTACAGTCACATATATATACCGCAAAGCCCTTAACCCAGTGGGAAATGGCAGTTATTGCGAGTGGAAGCAGGACTCTAGCCAAGTATTATTCCTCTGAGTTAAGTATTAAGGCCTCAGTATAAACTTCAGGGCTCAGTGGTATTTCCCTCTTTGTTATCTTGGATAGTAATCAAATGATTTTCACAATTTACATTTTTTTGCCTCTACACGGTGGTGCATTATATTTAGAAAACTAGATGTTTTAAGTGTTGGGAGATGTGACAGTGGTGTTAATATAAAGCTATCCTAGTTCAAGTTTGAGTTACGGTATGATAGTTTAAGTCTTGTTGGTTTTTTTTTTTAAATAGTTATCAAGTTGTCATGGTTCAAATGTCATTTTTGTTCCTTAGAGTTAAAAACAGCAACAATCGTGGAAGCAGTTAAAGTGAGTGTCTAGTGTAGAACCCAACCTGTGGGAAACAGGAATAACAAGGACATTTCTTCTCCCTGGGGTTGGCAAGTATTTTGGAAATTGTCTACTGTTTATGAACAGGCAAATTGTCCACTAAAAAAATAGCACGTTGGTGAGCAATCTGTGAGCGTTCAGTGTGGGGAATGTGACGAGAGTGTTTTCCTGTGTGCCCTCTGTTTGCACCATTAGTGTTAAATGTCTGTCAGGCTTTCCATTGTAGTCACTGGTTTTCTGGGATTTATTACTCAGCTTTAAAAACTGGCTCCAGGCTACAAATTGCCATAAAGGGGAGGCCATTTGTTTTGGGGGGTTTTCTTCCTTTTTCTTTTCTTTCTGAAGTAGCGTGGGCGAGAAGGAGAGAGAATTCATTCCATTCTCTCTCTCTCCCTCTCTCTCTCTCTTTCTCTCTCTCTCTCTCTTTTTTTGTTTGAGTGAAAGAAAATAGTTATAACCAGACTCCGGTTTGATATTTTACCAAAATAAATATATCCACAAACAATTATCCTATCTTAAAACTGTTGGACAGTGCTGAGGAGCGATTGCTATGGATCAGGCCCAAACTTTGTGTTTTTAGGGGAAGCCACATCATATGCTCTTCTTCTAATCTGGCTTTTCCTGATGTGTGTTCTAAGGGAAATTTCCTTCATTGGATCAACTTTATTTTGTACCTCAGAACCAGACATATGTGATAACAGGATACACGAAAATAATTAGTCCCTGATCTCAAAGAGCTCATGGTCTAGGTGGGAAAAGGACATTGAGCCAGTGGCCTTCTAATATTTTGTGCTGCCTCGCCTTGCAGATAAACGTTAAGCATGCAACCCTAGAAGATGCATATTATGCATTTATTATATGCGTGTGCCACTGCACAAGTAAAAAATGTGCTTTATTAAAATATGTTCAAAATGGAAATTTTAAAAAATGAGATCTAAATAATATATATTTATAGTGTATATTAGTACATATAATATATAAGTATGCATAAATACATAATAAGTATACATATGTGCACATATATTACACATATAATTTTATTCTACTTAACATATTTTTTTTAAACTCTGGCTTTTATCTTAAAAACTTTTATAGTAAAAGCAAACTGATTGAATATGGTTTGTAATTTTTGAAGATCTTGGTTTATCACTTCATGATTCATTGATTCAAATGTCTGCTTGTAAATTTCTTTTTTTTCCTTGGTTTAAATCACCATCCTAGCTGAGATACCACACAAAAATGCATGGATCCAAATGGATACCATTAAGCTTAGGTAATAAAATATGTATGTCCACTTGCATAGGAACACCTGAGCTGCCTTGCCTGCCAACGGGCTGAAATTTAAGGAAGGAGCAAAGGGTCACATCAACACTCCACCTCGGTGAACTTCCTTTCCCCACTCTTGTTATGTTCACTCACCTGCTACGTGACGTGTTCACATCTAGAATGAGTCAGGGCACCAGTGTCAACCTATATTTCTTATCTTAAGGTAAAAATTACTATTTTTTACACACAAAAAAATAAATATAAAGAAGTGTCAGTTCAAGGTTACATTTGTTCTTTCTGTATCCCAGTAGATCTTCTTTGTCACCCCTGGGCTACATGCAAAGTGCCCCAAAGGAAGACTGATGACACCACAGACCCCCTTCCACATATAGGAAGCTGTGACAAGGTAGCTTCTTGCTTATAGGTGGCCCATGTGCCCTGCAGATGCTCTTGGTCCTTTTTTTCTAAGCAAGAAATTACTTCCAGCCCCAAGTCCATGAAACCAAAGCTCTTCCCCACAGCACACACACACAGGGTGTGTGCTTGGATTCACAGGCAGAGTGCATGAGTCCAACCATAACTGGAGCCAGTTTGAGATCAGGTTCGGAGGAAAGCAAATGAGTTTTCAATATGCCTGCTTTCCCATTACTGTCCTGTATGTTGTCCTCTCTGTGACACTGTCTCGTGTCCCAACAACTGTAGCCCGAAGATTCCTGCAAGAATAAGGTTCTCTGAGCATCCTCTCACATTCCTTTAAAAAGTAATAATAGTAAAAAGACAAGTCAGTGAAACTTCTATTATTATGTCAGAAAAAATAAGTCATGTTTGTTGTGGCATGCTTAGAAAATTCAAGAGAGCAAGAAAATAGAAATCAACTATCATATCTACACATAATATGTTGTTAACAGTTTGTTGTTTTGCCTTTTTGCCTTTCTCTGTATTTTTATGCTTTTTAACCAAAATATTACTCTAATTAAATTTTATTATTGTGTAATATACTTCCCTATTATATGTTCTCAAGATTTTTTTTTTTTAGACAGAGAGTGTGCGCACGTACACACACACATACACAGACACACACGAGTGGGAGGGGCAGGGAGGAGGGGGAGAGAGAATCTTAAGCACTGAGTGTGAAGCCTGATGCAGGACTCAATCTCATGACCCTGAGATCATGACCTGAGCTGAAATCAAAAGAGGGACACTCAACGGACTGAGCCACCCAGGCGTGCCAAGAATTTTTCACTACTCTAGAACCTCATATAGAATAACCAAATCACATTTCATTGAAGAGATATACTGCAATTCATTAAATCAACCTCCTATTGTTGGATATTTAGGTTGTTTCCAACTATTTTGCTATCACAACCATGTTCTCTTTTTTTTTTTTCATTAGAACCATGTTCTAATGAAAAATAAAGTACCAAAGTATTTGAAAACATCTACAATTATTTTCCTAGGATAACTTCTAAAAAGTGGAATTATTAAGCCAACGGATGTGTTTGTGGCTTGAGATGTACTTTCCATACTTATTTTAAAGTATATGCATGGGGGTACCTGAGTAGCTCCATCAGTTGAGCATCCGGCTACTGATACCGGCTCAGGTCATGATCTCAGGGTCTTGGAACCGAGCCCCACATGAGACTGTGTGCTCAGCAGGGAGTCTGCTTCTCTCCTCTTTCCCTCTCCCTCTGTGCCCGCCCCCACTGACACATACACATGCATGCCTGCTCTTTCTCTCTCAAATAAATAAATCTTTTTTTTAAGATTTTATTTATTTATCCATGAGAGACACACAGAGAGAGAGCGGCAGAGACACAGGCAGAGGGAGAAGCAGGCTCCATGCGGGGAGCTCGATGTGGGACTCGATCCCAGGTCTCCAGGATCACACCCTGGGCTGAAGGCAGGCGCTAAACCACTGAGCCACCTGGGCTGCCCTAAAAAATATAAATCTTTAAAAAATAAAATGTATGCCTGAATGTGTAGGTATTCATATGTACACACACATATTTCTATATCCCCATGTATATTCATATATATGAAAAGAAATCACTTCATCCAATGCATATAGTTCCATCATATATGCTGCTGTAGTATGTATACCTGTGATACTTTATAGGATATTGGTAGTTGAGAAAAAAGTTGTTTCTTGGGGATCGTGATGGCTACACCAAAGACTGAATCCTGAGCAATAGCTCATGGGCTGTGTAGAGGACAGCATTTTCCAGGTAAAGGTTTGGAACGGGTGAGAATATATTGGGTTCAGGGTGCCTGCACATAGTTGGCAGTGACTGAAATGCAGGCAGAGAGGGCTATGGACTTTATGCTCTGCAAGGAGCACAGTGGGGGCATTAAAGATTTCATTCAAGTAGAGGAATGAATGGTTAGATTTCTTTAAAAAAAAAAAATCACAGTGGTCACCGGTAGAACCTTGACAGAAAATGACAGCTTGGGAAAAAGGGATGCTTTTGTCATCCAGGGGAGAGGAGAGTGGATTAAGGCAGAATGGCAAGAGGATGGGGGAACCAGTAGCAACTGTCAAAGTCATTAAGAAGCACACAACAGAGTGCAGGCCATCTGCGGGCTCCTCTCTGCTTTGGACTCAATTTAGGGTTTTTGTGGGGCAACATTGATGGTCGATAACAGATGTGGGGCACTGGCTCACACGTATGGAGTATTACTGGGAGGACTGAGAGGGTCATTTTCATGAAAGCAAAGCTCATTGAATTTCCTGCCACATTTTCCTTCACCTGGACAGCTCAAGTGGATTTTCTAGGCAGTGCTGAGACTAATGTGGGTTTATCCTTAGAATGAACTTCTGTGGGAAACACATCCCACCTGTGACCGCCTTTAAACCGTCTGCTCATTTCAATTAAGAGAACAATGTGGGCAACAGACCCGCTGGTGGGAACCCTGTGAGCAGTGTTGGATGACTCGCTGAGCCACACATTGGGGGTGTATTTCCTTGACCTGGAAATTATAACTTCTAGAGAGGAGGTGAATGATGACCTTGTTTTCGTTGCTCTGTTCAACTCTGTTGGTCAGTAGTTTTAATTTTGTGTCACATTGTTTGGCTGAGATGGTGCGCTGTGACGGTACACCCCTACCCCTACCCGTCGTAGAAGGTGGGACCGGTCTCTCAGCAGTCACCACAGTGGCCATTCCAACTGTGAGACATGCCAGATGCAAAAATATCTCTTTCACACATTTTCTTATTCTAGGAAGGACTTTGTGGGGAGTGAAATGGGTTCCTCCAGTCTGTACCTTAGAGATCACATCATCTTTAGGGCTGGGATCATTCTTGTGAGGTGTCAAGAGCCCAGACAAGGAACACAAACGACGAAGCAGGCAGGTACAACTGAGATGGTAGGACTGTGAGGAAATGAATGGTCCTTGACTTTTCTTTCAGAGGCAGCTGAGAATGTGAGCCCAGTGCTGCTGGATCTCCTGATTTTTTTAATTCATTCAAAAAAATTTTTTCCTTTGGTTTCTCACAAAGACTCTGTATAAAACAGGTGTGAGTTATCAAGCATACTAATAAAGTGAACCCCTACGAGCTCACCACTCCAAAATAATAGAATACTACTGATACTCTGAACGTTCCCTTTGTGTGACCCTCCCCAGGCAAATGCACCCTGCCACCTGCGGCAGCCCCTTGCCTGAATTGGGCAGGTGTAATTCCTTTGCTTTTCTTTTTTTTTTTAATAATAAATTTATTTTTTATTGGTGTTCAATTTGCCGACATACAGAATAACACCCAGTGCTCATCCTGTCAAGTGTCCCCCTCAGTGCCCGTCACCCATTCACCCCCACCCCCCGCCCTCCTCCCCTTCCACCACCCCTAGTTCGTTTCCCAGAGTTAGGAGTCTTCATGTTCTGTCTCCCTTTCTGATATTTCTTTAAAGTTTCACCATCTGGGTTTATCTCCCCAAGTAAGATTCTCTTCAGCTTGTTGCATAGGTACAAAGAGGCAAGAGCCCAAGTATTCACAGCAACATTATTTGTGTTAGCAAAAAACTAATGACCAAATGTCTATTAATAGAACATATAAGTAAATTAAGTCCTATTCATGCAATGGATTAATTAATAGCAGCCATAGGAATCATATAGATGAATCTTAGAAAGAAATGTGCTGAACAAAGTAATTTACAGACGTGTATTACAGTATGATAGTATTTTCTTATATGTTTCAAAGTAAGAGAAGCTGTTCTTTTTCTTAAGGAATTCGGGAACCTAGGAGTTACGGCGATACGTACTAATTTTTTAAATGTGGGAAAGTAATTCGTGTTAAAAAAAAAACCTGCTGTGTATATATAGATAAATGTGTCTTCAGAGGAAGTCTTTCCTGAGAGCTATTTGCTTCTGGCCTCTGGCTCTGAGACCTTTGCTCAACTCTTGTTTTGTCATTCCTATAGGGTAAGAGGTTAGAACTGTCTTGCTTTGGTGTATTTTCAGACCTTAGGGTCTATAGGATATAATAATAAGGAGGAGAGTAACTGTGAGAGCCAGGCCATTCCCAGGGAGGATTCTAACTCAATAGGCCAATGAATCAAGATCAAACATTAGGATTCAGGAAGCAGTCAACAGCAGGTCACACAGGTAAGCTGCAAGCCAGGTAGGCGACTTCCAGCAATATAGAGAGTTAGGGATTGGGCCCAGCCCATGTTCCAGGAGAGAGTTGAATTGCAATAATGTTAGTAGTTAACATCTACAAAGTACTTACCATGCATCAGGTGATTACGCATACCTCATGGCTCATGATCCCTCCATAAGACAGGTAGTACTGTCGATATGAGGTCCATCTTACCGATGGTGAGAGCATGGAAGTGCAGAGAGCATGGAAGTGCAGAGAGCATGTGGTTTCCCCAAGCTGCCCTGCCAATAAGTGGCACAGTTAAGATTTGGATATGCGGGCAGATGGCCTCAAAGTTTTTGTTCTTTTTTTTTTTTTTAAGGATTTTATTTATTTACTCATGAGACACACACACACACACACACACACACAGAGAGAAGAGAGAGAGAGAGAAGCAGACACATAGGCAGAAGGAGAAGCAGGCTCCTTTCAGGGAGCCCGAAGTGGGACTCAATTCCAGGACCCCGGGATCACACCCTGAGCCAAAGGTAGATGCTCAACCACTGAGCCACCCA
This sequence comes from Canis lupus dingo, assembly GCF_003254725.2. NCBI lineage: Eukaryota > Metazoa > Chordata > Mammalia > Carnivora > Canidae > Canis > Canis lupus. The sequence continues at coordinate 39,036,521 of NC_064266.1, forward strand.
GGCACCCCTCAAACTTTTTGTTCTTAACAGTAGGCTAACCCACCTCTTTTTATCCTCTCCTCTGAATGGTCAGGTTTGGGGGAAGTTAAGATGCATACAGAGTAAATTTACAGATGACACTATCCATAAGGTTCTCAGTTTCACTAGAAGTAGAGCACCGACTTGAAAAACAACCCAAGTCTTGCCTAAAAGGAAATTCACAATTTCATTTTTCAAAGAGAAAATTCTAACTCAGTTGGCCAAGAAGCCGAGATCAAACACACAGCAGTGGTTCTCAAGAATTAACAGAAGGTTTTCTGGGCTTCTGGGCAGTGTTTTGTTCTGGTGGCTCTTTAGGCTTAGCTCTATCAAGTGTAATGTGGTATAGATGTACATTTTTAAATGATCTACAGTCTGTGAAAAGTTTCTAGAGTTAATGGACATTGCTTTTATTTTTTTTAAGATTTTATATATATTCATGAGACAGAGAGAGAGAGAGAGGCAGAGACACAGGCAGAGGGAGAAGCAGGCTCCCTGCTGGGAGCCCGATGTGGGACTCGATCCCAGGGCCCCAGGATCAGGACCTGAGCCAAAGGCAGACAGACGCTCAACCCCTGAGCCACCCGGGTGCCTCTGGACATAGAAAATAGAAATTCCTCTGTTTCTTTTGGCTGTAAAAGGAATACACACATAGTATGAAGCAGAAGGAAATTAGAAATTACCCACAGACATCACCATTGTTGATCTTTGAACTAGGCCTTTTGAAAAGCTTTTTCCATACAAACACTTATATTATAGACAATAAGTTCCATAGAGGATGGGTTAATACGATAGAGTTTCATGATCTAGTTTTCCCTTGATATTTATGGCGAATATCTTTCCCCATCAATAAAAAAAAGACACATGCAAGACATTTTAATGATGATAAATATTCCATTGTATCGATGCACCGTATTTGTGTAAGCTATTTACTTAAACTTCTTGCTGGGCATGTAACTTTTTTAAAACATGCTCCTGTCCTAAACAACACTGTGATGAACATCCTTGTGTTCAGACCCTGGCACACTTGTCTATTGATCACGTGGGATAGAATCCCAGAAGTGGAACTGCTAGGGATTATGTCTGTTTTAAGGCTTTTAATTCTTAGTACCAAATTGCCCTGGAAGGAAAAACATGGTGACGAGCACATCAAGGGCTCGCCTACTGGGATTTAATACTCACTAGTTTTAAAGGAGCTATTGCAGCCTGTCATGTCTGGGGCCTGGAGGTCTCCTCTGATGTAAATCAAAACATTTGAGTTAACAACATTCAGCCTTGTCAGTCACCCACAAATTATAGGAGGCCTCCTCTGTCTTTGTCAATAACAAAAAAAAAAAAGGGAAAAATTACCCCAAAATGGCATAAAAATTAGGAAGCAGACAAGTAGTCACTGAGAGAAGACAAGTGAGACAACAGTGAAAGAATTTCAGATCCGGAGTGGGGCACATCAAGTGCACTTGAGTGGTTTGGGTTTAGAGGCAAAGGTGTGCAGCACGGACCTCCCGCATGCCTGGGAGGCACCCGGATCGAGGCCCCACGAGGGCACTCACCTTACACGAAGAGAACCAACACGAAGAGTGTAGAGGGTTCGGATGATCGGGTACAGAAGGGTGAGGCATGACCTTCATCAGTGACTAGAAAGTCATTTAATCAAATCTTGCCCTGACGCTGCTGATTTTTCTCTGCAAAAATTTCTAACTTCCAGCTTTGGCATTCTGTAGCACCACATGGGAGCATGGACAAGGGAACATGTTATGCAAAAGAAGCAAGGACTTGCAGTGGTGTATGCATCATCTCCGTGTCTGAGAACAATCTTGGTTGTAAAAAGGCAAGTGATCCACACACCGTGTGATCAGTAAAACACACGCGCACACACACACACACACACACACACACACACACGCAAAATGTGTGATTTTAACCTTTATAGGTCCCTCAAAGAAGAGAATACCGTTGCGGGTCTGATACATACAAGCTGGTACTTCTAGAAGCCAGTGTGGGCTCCTTTGCTCTGCTCTGATCTCTCCACTCTGTACATCTTTCGACAAATTCCTTCAAGAGGAAACAAAGCATCCTTAGCAGGCTAAAGTCCAACAAATGTCAGATTCCGAACAACATTACTTTGTGTCTCTATTTAACATTAGAGCGGATGGCTTTTTGACAGGTTTATAGCTGACGAGTTCTATAGCCAGTCATGCAGGACAATTATGTTTGAACTAATTTGATGAATCAACTTGATGTTCTCCCATAGTCCCCGTGGCCTTCATGAACGGATGTGCTCAATTTTCTGCTGGAGGTCAAAAATAAGCTTTGAAATTTGGCTAATCCCATCGCATCCGCGGGACCCGTCTGGTAAAATAATCTTTGGACATAAACTCTTGACGGATGTCAAAAATGGAAAGCACCACTTGGTAATATCATTAGGACCATCCTTCAGGCCCTCTGTAGCTTCTGAGATCGGGTTCCAGAGGCCAGCCATCGCCTTGTGAGCACTTGAATAATTTTGTGGTGAGGGAAGCAAGGAGTTCATTCTTGAGGCATTTCGGGGTCAGACCCTTGGGGGAAAATTATTTCTCATTGTTGGATTCAGTTTGATAGGGATGTGTGAGAACTGGTGAAGAGGCGTAGAGATTTCCTGAGTTTCTTTTCCCCACGTCCTGAGTAATTTTGTCCAACTCCCTGCTTCCCGGAGGCCTGCTAGCAGAGTAGGTCAGTGCATGGGCCTGGGTAGAAGCCTGCCTCAGCCAAGTCTCATGGTCGTGCAACGGTGAGCCAATCGCTTAACTCTCCAGGGACTTGCCTTGCTTGAGGGGCGCGGGGAGGGAGGCGGATAATAATCATTCCTATTTCATGGGGCTGTGCTAGGCTTAAATATAACAATACATACAGAGGCCCATAAACAATGCCTGATTTATTGGTGAACTTTCAGATAGTGAAAACTATGGACTGTGGGTTAGTGAACTGGTAACTTTCCAGGCCCAGAAAGGTATAGGACTCAATTAATCCAAATATTTAAGTGAATGCTATGATTTGCATTTACAGCTGGTATCAAATCTTCCAAAACCATCAGTGAAAAGGATATTTTGCCATGTAGGAGTAAACCTGATTTTCCCAAACTCATTCCCATTTTTGTAGCTGGGACTTGCTACAATGTAGGGCGGGTGGCTTGCTGCATCATAAGTTGGGCTTGCTGGGGACTTCCGTCATTCATCCCATGCCCATTTATTGAGTACCTCCTCCTGTATCCAATGTGTGGTGAGGCAAGAGGATGGTTTGGATGCAGACGAGCACTATCACTTACTGCCTGTGTGAGCAAGTCACTTAACTTCTGAGCGACCCGTGCGGTCATCATTAAATTGAGAGAAGTATAACCTGCCTTCTAATGCCATCCATGAGAATTAAATGATCCAGTCTGTACGAAGGGCCTAGGTCAGCACCCAGCACGGAGAAGGTGCTCAACAAATATTATTTTTATCCCAGGAATTTTTTGTTGTTGTTGTTTCCCTCAGCAGTGATCAAAACCTTACTTACTGAATAGTGAAAGGGTGAACGTGGTAGTCCTGTGGATAGGGCTATCTGGAGAGCCCAGCATAGGACGTGGAATGCATTACAGTCTCAATAAATACTTCTTGAATGGGCCAATGTATAAATGATTTGCTTGAGCTCAGTTTACAGTAATAGCATGCTGAAGCTGCACTTGGAAGACGGAGGATCAAGATGGTTAAAAAGTGAAAGATGGTTCTTGAAGTGAAATAGAGCTAAGTTCAAATTCAGGCTTGCCAATACTCCCTGAGTTTCCTTGGATAGTTTGCTTAATCTCTCTGATGCTCGGTTTCCTCATTTGCAAGTTGAGTGAAGTAATAGCCGTGTTATAGAGTTATTAGCTTATACATGGTTGATAGATATTAGTTTTTAATTATAATCATTGCAAAATAAAGCTTTCACCCTATAGAGACACTGGAAATCTGTTTATTGGGCATCCTCTTCATCTCAGGCTCTACGCTAGGCCCTAGACACTGGAGACAAAGGGAGCAAGATAGGCAAGACCCCTGCCCCAGTGATGCCAATATACTAGTGAGTGAGACAGGCAGTACCGCAGAGAAACGTGATTACTTTAGGCAGGGTGGAGCCCCTGGGAAGACAGCAGAGGAGAAGGATGTGGTTGGAAGTGGGCGGGTTATTTTGGAAGAGGTGGGCAGGAAAAGCTTGTTGGAGAAGGGACTTGTGAGCAGAGTCTTCAATGAGAAGAGGGAGCCAAGCATGTCGCGATTTGAAAGCAAAGACTTTTAGGCTGAGGGAACAGCACATGCAAAGGCCCTGAGGTGGGAATGTTTGGTCCAGAGTTTTTGGTGCATTGTGAACAAGGAAGAGTATGGCCAATGATGAAGTCCAAGGTACTCAGGAGTCTGCTCCTATAGAACTTTATAGGCCAGGATGAAAAATTTAGAAAAAATATTATGCCAAGTGTGATGGCTAAGCCATTGGCGGATTTTTCACAGATGGGTAACATAGTCTAATTTCCTTCGCAAGATCAGTACTATGGCAGGTGTGATGATTATAGGAAGGCAGAAGGGGCTGTCAGCAGACAGGCTGGGAAGCTCCTGTCCAGGAAGAGCGACTCATCATTGGGACAGAATGAAGAATTTGGACATCATTTGAGGATAGAACCACAGGATGGAGGAGTGAGGCAGAGAGAGCAACGCACAGGGCTTCTGTGAGCCCACTGCCACAGCCTTGAGCACACTAGTTGGCATTTCTTACTCTTCACTCACTTCCCCACGGTCCCCTGAGGTTTGCCGCTGGGATGCCCTGGTCTCCACAGAGACTCAGCTGGGATGTCAGGGGCTTTGGCTCTGGCTCCTGGGAGGTGTGAAATCAGCAGTAGTTCAAACAAAGGAGGGAAAAAGGCAACCCCAGCAGAGACGCTCTCTGGAGTTGCTGTTTTGCTTTTTTGTGTTTTGTGTTAATTCACTATTTATATGGGCCCCACCGAGTGGCACAAAAGGTTCTAAGGCAACTTGCTCTAAAAATACAAGGGATGATAAAATGCAAACCAATGAACACAAGATCCAAGACAGGAACCAAGAAATATAGTGCGTAGTTCTCGTGGCATATTCAATGAAATGTTATTTCCCTATAGGAATATATTGTGAAAAAAACAAAAACAAACAAACAAACAAACAAAAAAGGAATATATTGTGATAACAAGAGCCATTGATTTATCTATTCAGGAAGTATTTGCCATTCATGCTGCTCTGTGCTGGGATGTGGGGTAAGCAAAGCAGACAGTGGCCCCTGCTCTCATGGAGCTTACTGTTTAAGGGGGAGAACAGGCATCAGGGAAACTCAATAAAATAAAACAGAGTCCATTGGTTTCATAGCACAAAAGTGGCTATTTGTGTTCTGGCAGAGTGTGGCAGACAGACACATCAGGATCCTTTTTATTTTTTATTTTTTAGTATCGTTTCTCAACCACAAAGATTAGAGAGTGTGCATCAAGTCATCAGCATCAGATAGATAGATATTCCTGAACTTAAGGCTGCTTCACAAATATATATTTCATATACTTATTAAAAAATACCAATGATTAAATTACACAAATATCTAGTATCCACTTACACATAAAATAGGTTTATTGGTCACGTGGAAAGACATCTCACTGATAGTCTTTCAACATCATCTTTCCAAATACACATTTCCTTCAAGCCCGGTAAGAATTCATTCCATTCTTAGACCAGGGGAAAAGGTCGAGTCTCCTGTTTTGTGCAGAGCCACAAAGGAAGTAAACATTTATGGTGCTACATCTGCTTAATTTGACTCACGTATACCCAGGATTTCACATGAGGTTTGGGGGTTGTTTCTTCTTTGAGGAAGTGATCTGTTCTCTTACCTTGCTTTTTCTTTTCTCAATATAATGAACATTAATTAAGCATCTGCTTTGCACAAGATACTGTGATCAGAATAAGCAAGTCGTGTTCTGGGAATCTGTCAGAGAGGTTTGAAGTCATTTAAAAATAACTTTTATTTTTCATATTATAAAAGTGATATGTATCTGGAAATCTGCATTTCACACGTGCTTCTAATAATATGTATGTATATGTACGTGTGGTGGGGGTGTGTAATGTGTATTCTCTATCTCTAACATGTGTATATATTAATATTTAAAATAAGTAAAAATTCACTTTGTTTTATATATACCATATATAATATAGAGAAGTTGATTTTATTGTATTATATATTATATGCAATATTAGTATATATGTTTGTAATAGGCCCAGCATATAACTGTATAAGTTATTAAGTAAAATATATATTGTTACATATATAATACATATTCATATATGCTATGTAATATATTACACATTATTATAAACCTTACATATGTGTGGTAGGTAAACATCTTTTTAAGGGGACATATTGCTTATATGTGTGCTATTTTTGCTTTTTAAAAGTTTCATGAATATCATTTTAGTCATTAAATTTTGTTTCATAACATTTCAACAGCTGCTGACTATTCCACAGTTGGAATATATAGGGCTATAATGTATTTTTTTTTTTTGGCTATAATGTATTTAACTGTAGCAGGAGTGTACTGTGGTTCTCCTAATGTTGGACAGTAGAAATGCATCTGTTTGCCCCCCTGGTCGTTGCTGTGGTGAGGAACATTCCATTAGCTGAATAAGGATTATTTCCTGATGAGGACTTCCCAGATGTGGCCTCTGGGGCTCAGGCTTCCCTGACTATTGCCATTGCCACCTTTTTTTTTTTTTAAGATTTTATTTATTTGAGAGTAAGAGCATGAGCGGGAGCGGGGCAGAGAAGGGGAGAGGCAGGCTCCCCACTGAGCAGGGACCCAGATGCGGGGCTCGATCCCAGGACCCCGGGATCATGACCTGAGCCGAAGGCAGATGCTTCACCGACTTCAGGTGACACCCAGACGCCCCTGCCATGGCCACTTTTGACGTCACCCAGCAGTGTGCTGTGAAGGCAGGTGCATGAGAGCTCAGCAAGTAGATGCAGAAACAGGCCCCATCTCGGATCTCTAGGTCAGACCTAGAGATGCTTCACCAGAAGCATTCTTTTGTAAGAAGGTAAAACAGGGGTAGCCTGGGTAGCTCAGTGGTTTAGCGCTGCCTTCGGCCCAGGTTGTGATCATGGAGGCCCGGGATCGAGTCCCACATCCGGCTCCTTGCATGGAGCCTGCTTCTCCCTCTGCCTGTGTCTCTGCCTCTCTCTCTCTCTCTCTCTCTCTCTCTCTGTATGTCTCTCATGAATAAATAAAATCTTTAAAAAAAAAAAGAAGGTAAAACTGAGTCACACTGTTGCTGAGACAAACATTGGCGAGTGCTGCAGGCCTCTGCCACCGTTCCGCGTGGCTCGAAAGGTGCTCCCATGGACCAAAGACTCAAACTTAAAAAAAAAAAAATTATTTGAAATTAAATAGCCCTTAGATCAGAGAAACTTGTTCCCAGATTCAAGTCCTCTCCCAAGCAAGCCATTAGTCATGACATGTATTGACACTCCCTTTTTCTTCAAAACTTAGGGCTGTTGGGCAGACCGGGGACTGCGTCCCTAAGGTCTTAGAGGGCATGGATTTTGAACCCACCTAATGGCAGGTGGTTGCATGGCCAATTTGTGCAGTTGTGCCTTCTCTGAGGACAGCTTTTTGCTTGAGTGAAATGAAACTTCTCCCCACCCCGTGGGTGCACAGCGCAGCTTCACAGGGTCTCCACTCCCCTAACCCCCCCTACACCCGCTGCATCGCACTTTGCCACTGACACTGATACTCGCTCTGCCAACAACTCACATGCGTTCGGCTCAGGCAGCGTGTTTTGTATGATGTAGAATCACGGTTTGGGGAGAGAGTGACCGTCTGCCCTGTGCCGAGAAGGAACAGGTGAGAATTCCAAAGTCGTACAGAGACCTGCTTGCTCCTTTGAGATCAAGTGAGCCTTTGGGGTTGAGAAGCAGAAACTGAATATCCCGGGCAACTTGTACCTTCCATCAAGTTCGGGTTTCTTGCTGGGGCAGGAGTGGGGAGTCGCTAATGTCTGTGAAGTGCCTACCGTGTACCCAGCTCGGCGCTGGGCATTTTCGTTCCTTGCGGAGTCCTCCCCCTGCCGTGGCATTTATCATCCCCATTGCATGAGAGCCTGAACACTCAGGCTGTTATCTAACCCTCCCCACATGCTCTTCCCTGTGCATTTTAGCATCAAGGCAAGGCCCACCCTTCTGTGTGTGTGTGTGTGTGTGTGTTTTAAGATTTTATGTATTTATTAGAAAGAGCCAGAGAGAGACAGAGTGAATGAGCACAAGCAGGGGCAGGGGCCGAGGAAGAGGGAGAAGCAGGCTTCCCACTGAGCAGGGAGCCCGATGTGGGGCTCGATCCCAGGACCCTGAGATCATGACCTGAGCCGAAGGCAGATGCTTCACCGGCTGAGCCCCCCAGGTGCCCCGGCCCACTCCTCTTTGAGGCCTGGTTTGGTAGCTGAGCCCTCAGCTGGTGGCAGAGTTTGCTTTGAGTTTTTTTTTTTTTTTTTCCTTTTCCTGGTTGTGTAGGACATTGGAGGCCCCACCCTTGCAGCCAGTGACCCCGACTCGGCGGCGGCTGGGGCCTGCTTCCAGCTGATCCCAGAGCGGGGCACACGTTGCATCAGCGCAGAGCCTGGCGAGGCGGGGGCTGCTCCCTGAGTCTGACACTGAGGCCTGGCTCCGTGCCAGGTGTGAGTAAATTGGGCCCAGGGTTGCCGTTCTTGTTCACTATTCACACAGAAGCTGCTTTCATTACAGAGCCGTGAACCTGATCCCTAAGTATTGTCACTCAGCTCCCCACTGGTGGGTACCAAGGGGGAAGGAGACAGACCAGCCTCCACTGCAGTAAATAGAGCCGCCTCCCAAGGACCCACCCGGCGCCTGGTGCACTAATCACTAGGTGGCACACCCAGAATTTTGGATATTGCATCAGTGAGGACTCTTGAGTTTCAAGGGATTGGAAAGCCAATTGGTTTACATCAAAAAGATTAATTTGGGGTCCCTATCTCTAAAAGGTCAGGGAAACCTGGCCTTTGGCCAAGTAGGATGTAAGGACTCCGGTGGTGTTATCAGAATTGGATCTTATTCTTTCCCTCGCTGCTTTCTTCTGGAGGCCTCTCATCTCCGGACGTAGCAAGATGCCAAATCGGGTTCCATCTTGACACTTCAAAACTCCACATTTACTTTTTCCCATTTCTAGTCAACGTGTTCGAACTGAGTCTTCTTGGCTCACATTGGTTCATATATACCCAGACCTAAGGCAATCACTTCATCCAGGGCCATGCAAAGATGGGGTCACGGCCCCTGGATTGTGGGTTCCACCCTGTGCCGGCCTCGGAGTTCATCTGCCTGACTCTTGCAGACCAACATCAGGAAAGGGGGGCAGTTGTTCAAGGAAGATTAGGGTCTGGTCTCCAGATACTGGTAGGTAGGTGCTCACTCTCATGCATTCTTTCAGATAATCTTCAGAGAATCCTGTAGCATAGTGGTGATCCCATTCTGCAGAGGAAGAAGGTGAGGCCCAGAGGGGTTAAGTCAGCCCAAAATATACAGCCATTCAGTGGCAGGGCCCAGATCCAAATATGTATTTGTCTCTCACCACAGTGCATGCTTGGGTGCCTCCTATATTTGAGGGAGGAGAAGGATTCAAATAGGGTCAAGATGATCCTTGAAACCCATTGCCCTAGAGCAGTCCCCTGGCATTTGTTCTTTTTTTTTTTTTAATTTCAATTTCTTTGATGCACTTTAGGTAAAGTTGGAAACCAGTTTTCCAGGTTATCTGATTACAATAGTGACTCACTCTTAGCAAGTACAGAGAGGAATGTTCTGAAATTATCCTGGAAGGAAATATACCTCTCCTGGATGGCGGCATATTACCCACGTGTCAGGAAAATCCATATGCCCACAACAGTTCTTATATAAATGTGTGGAGGCGTGTTTTAAAAGCATGTATATTCATATCCTCTGTGTGTATGTATATAAATCTAGGTATTTATCCCTCTGCTAGATTCATAAGCATCCAGTGGCTCACACATTAATTACAGTCTCCTTGGTGAGGAGAAATATTTTCCCTTCTATCATGTTCATTTTATGATCATCTGAAGTTCATCTTTGTAGTAGTCACTAAATCATCTGGCAACACAGTGTTCTGTAATTGTTAGATTGTGCGCACATTTTGGCTTTACTTTTGTGAACCTCCTACTCCCTTGCTTTTGTTATTAACAACAATAATTAATTGCAGGGTGCTAGGCATATGTATAATCTCAAAAAATTCCAGCCAACAATGCTGTGAAGGAGGTATGACTGTTATCATTATTGTTACAGAGGAGGAAAGCATGGCTCAAATAATCTGCCCGATGAACCATGCAGAATATGTCGCGGAACTGGGACTCAGGCTTAGGTTTCTTTTACTTTCAAGCAGAGCTTCTAAACCTCAGAACTATTGACATTTAGCCAAGCTGTTCACTACCATACTGTTATGGAAGTGAAGAAGGAAAAAAAAAAAAAACAAACAAATAAGCAAACACCAGAACATCAGTTCCCCAAGGCTACCAGAGGAGGCTATACGGCTATTAGGTGTTTGGTGGAAAACATGCTGAAATCGATCGGTATTTTAGGTGCATATATTTTGAACCCAACAATTCCTGTGGAAATGTTGGTAAAAAAAAAACATGCAAGGGTTTAAGTGTGAAAATAGTCAATGCAGGGTTGTTTATAGTAGGGGAGGTGGGAATATTTAAGTGTCCATCAATGAGAAATCAGTTAAATGAATTACAGTACATGAATCCAAGGGGACACAGTGTCAGTATCTCTTTAAAAGTATGCAGAAGCTCTAAATGTAGACACAGGGAAAGGTAAAGATTTATTTCCAGTGAGAAGTAGATTGCAAAGGCATAATCCCAATTTGGGGGGGTGGAAAAACACTCCACCTGTGTGTCTGCATGGAGGTGGAGTCAGGTGTGGGTATGTATATTGGATTATACCTAAAAAAATTGCTGGGAAGATATCAACCAAACTGATAATAGTGATTAATGTTGGGAAATTTTTATTCTAGGGTGAAGCATGTCCAATTATACTTTATACAACATACTTTATCCTGTAGCTCTCAACTTGGGATAGTTGTGCCCTTCGGGGTACATTTGGCAATGCCTGGACACATTTGGGGTGTATGCGGGTGTTGGGGGGAGTTGTACTGGCATCTAGTGGGTAGAACCAGAGATACTGCTCAACATTCTCCAGTGCACAGGACATCTACATCTATACAAAGGATTATCCTGCCCAAAATGTCACTAGTGCCAAGATAGAGAAACCCATTTTTATATTCTAGTTTAGCATTTAAATTTGTTACCGTAAGCATCCATTAACCTTATATTTAAAAAAAACACACAAATATTTGCAAAACAAAATCCCCATCCTGATACTTGAATAGAAACATTGCTGCTGGTGCCTTTAAAAATCAAATCAAAGAAACAATTTTAAAGTCAATAGTTTCACTATATGAACATAATATACTTTTTCTTCCCTTAGCAGAATAAATTTTCTTTATTTAACTGTAACATTTCTACATAGTTGCCCTTCAGAAGAGTTTACAGCCCTTTTAACAAAACAATCCAATAATATTTGTCCCATTTCACAGCTTGAAAAACTAAGAACTGGGGAAAACCCACCGTTTGTACAACCAGTTGATACCAGCGTGAACCTTGATAATTTTAATAGTTTCTGGGAATAGTAAATTGCCTTATCTCACACATAGATGTTTCACTTGAAACCGATGGTAAAAAAAAAAAAAAAAATCACTATGATGATTTCTACTTCTTTGTGATACAGAGCAAGTTTCCTAAGGAATCCTTTCCTCTCTATGAACAGAGTATGTGCCCCTCATTTCTTCCTCCAAACAGAAATACTTTTTTTTTTTTCCCCCTCACAGGGCATTTGTCATTTCAATGTGGAGATAAAACATCTCTTCTCTCATTCTCTGCTCTTCTCTCATTTCTGCTCTTGGTGGGTTGTCTTCTGACACATTAAATTTCAGAGTGCGGAGAAGATCCCAAGTGTGACTGGGAGGTGATGGGCTTTGAGTGAGGAGTCTAATAAGGAGGACAGGTGGACTGTGAAATCTTCCGTGATCCTTGTGAAACCAATAACTCTCACTTAGCGAGACACTAGCCGTGACTCACAGCGGGCGGGTGACTCCAGGATGGAACATTGTTGTTGACCCAAGAACTGAGCCCTTGACCTGGGCTCTGTCTCAAGAAACCTCCTCCTGACTCTGAAGTTCTTGGAGCCACCACAACCTTTAGGGATGCCCACTGGCCTCCTGATATGTGTTTGACTTAAACTTTGCTTTTTGGGAGCGCCTGGGTGTCTCAGTGAGTTAGGTGTCTGACTCTTGGTTTCAGCTCAGGTCATGATCTCAGGGTCATGGGATCCAGCCCCGTGTTGGGCTCCATGCTCAGCAAGGAGTCTTGAAATTCTCTTTCTCCATCTCTCCCTCCCCCTTCTCTCATTCTTTCTCTCAGATAAATAAATCTTAAAAAAAAAAAAAAAAAGCTACCTTACTTTTTGGAAATTAATGCCATCTTTGTCAGGATAGGACAGGTTACACTGCAGTAAGGTGTACTCCCCAGATTTTAATAGTGTAAGATGACAAGGATTTATTTCTCTCTTGTGGTCTGTTGTGTGTCCTGGGTCAGCTGAGGGCCAGGCTCTGCTCTCCCCTAGGACTCAAGCTGACTGGAGCCGCCACCGGCTGGAATGGACATCCTCTGCCCTGGTGACAGAGAACAGGAGAGCGTGTTGAGTCACACCCTGACTCTCAAAGTGACATGCACCACTTCTGATCACATTTCTCACGGCCTTGCCGAACTTCAAAGAGATGGGAGAGTGCACACATCAAAAGGACGAGAGACACGGGAAATTTGTGAATGGTTCTAATGTTCTAATGACTTCCACAGTCACTAAGGTGTAAAAATCATGTGCTTATCGGAGTTGCTGGATTCTTTTGCAAAGTGCAGGATGTTGCGACATTGGGCCTGTATGAGTGCATGGCGGTCGTTGGCGGGGATGGGGGAGGAGGAAGAGGCATCAGTTAGCAACTACTCTGTTTAGGTGGGGTGTTTGTTTGCCAGCTGGCAGGCCCTGTCTGGGCTGTTCCACTCCTCCGAGGGGTCAGCTCTGTCCCCTGAGGAAGCTGAGTCAGTACAGTCTAGTGATAACGGTTTGGCTAAGTTGGACAACCTGGTTTTGAATCTGGGAGAAACCCCTTCATGGCTGAGTCATCAGAGCTGACTGATTTGACCTTCTCTGCCACAGGTCCCATGGGCGTGGAGTTGCGTTGGGAAATGGGGGCAGGACGTGGGGATGGGATAGTGATAGGAATAAAGTAGTAACTTCAGAGGCTGTGACGCGAAATAAATGAGAAAACCCACACAAGGCACTTAATTTCGTGCCTGGGACAGAACGAATGCAACGGCTCTACCACCACCGCCATCGTCATCAGCATCTTCATCACATCGTCATCTTTCCAAAGTGCGACCTTCCCCTTGCCTTTAACTTACGGAGCAATGGGGTGGCCGGGTAAATGCTGCTGGTGGATGACTATTGACCAGCTCCCCCCCTTCCTCTGTGTCTGTGTCCTGTCTTCTAATCAAAAGGGTTGGACCAGGAGCTTTCTGAAGTCCCTTCCAGTGCTGACATTCTGTGATTCCGAGATGCAAGGAGGGCCCCCAGATCCCATCTCGAGCTTTCAAAGCATTCCCGATGTATGCTTTAGCGTGGGTCTGGAGAGTGTATCTGTCAAGGGGGCTGCAGGCAGGGGAGAGACATGAAGCCAAGCTATGAGGCAAGCATGGGAACAGATTTAACCACAAGCTCTGGCCTTGAACCCATCCAGGGAACACTGATGTGAGCCAACTGTGCATATCTGCTGATGAACCTTCCCAGGAAGTCATGCTCTGGAACCCTCCACGGGCCTTGTGATCTCTGCCACCAACATCAGTCACCATCTGGGCTGGTCTTTCCTTTCACGGCACTTGGTAGAGAGCGAAAGGACCTGAGCCCAGGCCGAATGTGACGGTTTCTGTTTTTGTTCTGCAAGCTGCCCTGCCTTTGAACGATGCAGTGTGATGACAGAGATATTATCACCCCAAGCTACAATATTCTCCAATAACGAGACAATGAAAGCAGTTGCTACAAGTTTGTGTGGTGAAGGCAAAGGAAGCAAACTCTTAATTATCCAGTAAATATTCTCCTTAGATTCATTTAGATTTCTGCAAATGAGTCTGTGCTTGATTCAAAACACCTGGAGGCTCAGCTTGAGCCGTAGAGAAAGATCCTGGCGAGGAGTTCCTGCTCTGAAATCAGACAGCCTCTGCCACTGAGCTCTGACCCTAAGCAAGTTCTGTGTCCTCACAAAACCTCAGTTCTTTCATCTGCAAAGTGGAGGTGGTAACACTGTCCTCAGGGAGCCGGGCAAGTGGATTAATAGAATATACGCTGCAGGGCGCCCGGGTGGCTCAGTGGGCTAAGCATCTGCCTTCAGCTCAGGTCATGATCCCAGGGTCATGGGATCAAGCCCCACATTGGGCTTCCCTGCTCAGCGGAGAGCCTACTTGATCTCCCTCTGTCCCTCCCCTACTTTGTGCTCTCTCATGGTATCTCTCATGTAAGTAAATAAGATCCTTAAAAAAAAAAAAAAAAAAAAGCATCTCTGCAGAGTCACCGAAGATGGACAGTCTGAAGACTAAGCACATATCAGTGAAGACCCTGGAAGGGGGCTGTGGCACGTAGGATGCCACACGCCCCATAGAAAGGGGCATGAGAAGATGCAACCCCTGTGTTGCAAGAGCTTCTTACTTTTTCAGGAGGTATTTTAAAAGTCTAAAGTTTTATGTCACATCTCCTGACTTTTCGGTGTTGACCAGTGTATTAGACTCGATACCTGTTTGACTCCAGTAAAAATAGATTTCCTCCAATGCTTCATAGCCCCCAAAGTAACAGCGAGTTGAGGAAGAGAGAATTTTTTTTGACTCAGGGAAAAGTGCGGGAAGGTGGTTGAGAGCTAGCAAGGCACTCCTTGACGTCAGGTGCCCAGTGGCCTTCTCTCTTGTTGCTCTGCCACCTTAATATGGGGCTTCCCTCTCATGGTCCACGGTGACTGCTCTGGCTCCGACCATCACGTGCCTCTTCCAGGCAGCCAGAAAGGGAGAAGTGGAGAGCATGCCCCTTCTCTTTAAATATATAACCTGGAAATCACACATATCACTTTTACTCACTTCTCTTTAGCTAGTACGTGGTCGCGTGGCTACGTCTACCTGACCGAAGGGCTGGGAAGCGTAGTCTTTGTTCCCGGTGGCCAAATGACCAGGAATCAGGAGATCTACAGGAACAAGGCCACAGGTAATTTGGATTTTTTTTTTTTTAGACGCTAGGGCAACCAAGCACACCACACCCCTGGAAGCATTTTGGAATGTTCTCCGCTGAGGATGTGATAGGAGTGTGTCGTAACGAAACATCTTATTAAAATGATCGTCGGCACCAATGTCAAAATAGGCTCCATGTGTGGAGTGCCTACCACTGGCTTAGGTGCTGGACATGTCTGGCTTTCTCCTGACCCTCAGAACAACCCTGCAAGGTGGGTACCGTCCTCACCATTCACCAGCTGCGGGGACTAGGGCAGGAGCAGAGGGACGCGACCTTGTGCGCGTGGTTGGTGGGTGGCCGAGCGGGGATCTCATGCCACAGCCATCAGACACCAGCCCCGCCCTGAGCACAGCTTCCTACTCGCCTGCCTTCCCCCGACCTCGCATCCCTGCCATCCTGTGCAGAGCAGGAGCCCAGCACAGCAGCTTCGCCACCCAGAGCCCGGGTCAGAGAAGGTCGGAGACAGCCCCGGACCTACAGGACCTACACGTCCTGACTTTTGGCCCTTTCCACACTGTTCTTTGATCTCTGTTTGCACAAGTTCCAGATTCCTCCACCTACTGCTATTTTACAAAGGAGAGAGAGAGAAGAGCGAAATCACGACTCTTAGCTGAACTGCTTTTCTTCAAAATCACGAATAATTGTTTTCGTGGTATGTCTGGGAAAGGCGTACGCCTCTCATCTTCTGCCCAGGACTTGGCAGTCTCCCCTGTGTTGCCCCTTCCTTGCCTTCCTCAGCACACACCTTCCATGCAATCCATCATCAGAGCTGCTCTCCTGCTTCTGATCAACACCTACCACCAGCTCTTTGATTTGCCATCCGTGGGCAGAGGGAAGTTTCCGGTGGATGGCCTCAGAGCCTCTGCACACGGAGCCCCCACGCGACAGCAGCAGCAGCAGTCTGGGGAGAGAAGGCCCAGGTCCTGGGGTCCCTGGGTGGCTCCGCGGTTGAGCATCTGCCTTCAGCTCAGGGTGTGATCCCGGGGTCCTGGGATCGGGTCCCATCTCGGGCTCCCTGCGGGGAGCCTGCTTCTCCCTCTGCCTGGGTCTCTGCCCCTCTCTGTGTCTCTCATGAATAAATAAATAAAATCTGAAAAAAAGAAGAAAAGAAAAAAAGAAAGAAAAGGCCCAGGTCCAGCTCTTTATAAACAGCAAACAGCTCCCAGTGCACTTACTTCCCTTACGGAAGAAGAGCTGTGCTTGCTTCCCCTTTCTGTATATCCTCAGCGAGGGGGGTGGTTTCCCATAGGGGCTCTCCACGCACCTCCAACCACCTGCCTGGCTTCTATTCACTGGAAGCTTCCCTTTGCGTTATGAGGTGGCTAAATAAAAACAAACTCTGCACCTTTTTCATCCAAATAAAGTAGGTCAGAGATTCACTCGGCTGGCCAGTAAACTAGGGCAGGCTTTCTCTCATCCTTCATACTCTTGACATTTGGGGCTGCCCCATCCTCCACTGTGGGGTCTCCCTGTGCACCGTGGGATGCGTAGCAGGGTCCCTGGCTCCTACCCACTGGATGCCAGCAGCCCCCCCCCCCACAGTGGTGACAACCAGAAAGGCCTCGAGACATTGTCACCTGTCCCCTGGGGGGCAAAATCAGTCCAGGTGGAGAACTGGAGTGCCTGCGGGACATTCATGCAGGCGCAGAGAGGGAGTAGGACTGTGGGCACCGCTTACCTCCTGGCCCTGGCCTCTCCAGCCATCTCACCTGGAAAGTGTCATCATCACAGCTCCGAGACTTCACCTCCATGCCTCTGGAATGGACAGAATAATTGGGTCGACTTCATGAAGTTCCCAGCGGTGTCCACCGACGTCACGTTCGGAAAACGCTTAGCACAGTCCCAGGCCCCTGGTGAATGGGAAACAAAAGCTGGCTTTTATGAACGTCAGCTGCTGGGATCAGGCTAACAAAGCAACTGTGAGGATGGGAGGAGTGTGGGCCCCGGCCCCCCTAGGCCTCCATCCTGACTCAGATTTTGTGCCCTGTCAGCATCAGACTCTTTCTAGTTCCCTTCATGCAACCTGCTTTGCTCAGAGCCCCCTGTTTTCTTGCTCAGGCAGTTGCTCCAGTTCCAACTGCCAACCAGCCCCCACCCTCATTCTCTTCATGGTTAACCCCTACCTACTTAGCCTTCAAGCTCAGCTCAAGGGTCACCTCCAGGAAGCTCTTCATGATTGCTTCCTCCCATCCCTCCTCCCGCCCCTGTCTGGGGCACCTCTCATTCGCAGTGACTGAGGAAGTCCCAGCTCATCTCTAATTGCACTCCTCCATCTTTTTATTTTTATTTTTATTTTTATTTTTATTTACAGTCTTACTCAGCCGTTTTAAATATTTGGCTATCTTCTCTGGTCATGCCCTCCACAAAGGCTGGCATTGCATAAGCATCTTTGAGTACCTGGGCTCCAGCTTAGGACTGTATGTTAACACTGCTCAAACATCTCCCAAAGTGGACAAGGGAAGGAGAGATGGAGGGAGGGAAGAAGAAAAGGATGAGTGGGGACACATGGAGAATAGCACCTTGCAGAAAAAAAAAAAAAAAGAAATATTTGGATCAATTAGTATTTTTTATTAGCTGCAGCAATTAATAGCAGCAATTAGCTGCTATATATATATCTTCCTGTTCCAATGCTGTTGTCGCGGCACTGTCACTTTTACCAACAGATGAGCAGCCCTGAGTCTGCAAAGGGAGATACCTTGCTTTCTCCGGGTGAGCTCCTTGCAAATAAAGCATCTGATACACTACCGTTGTTTGATAGAAGGCTGATTGTTTGTCCCTGTTTTCCAAGCTTTCTCTTGATTGTGTCTATTCACTCAATGAATCTTTACAGAGTTCCTGATTTGGGGGTGAAACAACCACGGTCCTTGTTCTCATGGAGCTCACGTTCTGGGTGGGGAGACAGAAATCCGTAAATGTCTCATGTCACAGAGATATATAATGTGGAGGACGAGAGAGTAGGGGATAGAGAGGGTTGGTTGAGTGGGTTGCTACTTAAAATGGGTTGTCAAGGAAGAGTCTTGGATAAAGTAACATTTGAAAAGAAAGCTGAAGGAAGTGAGTATTAGGATCTTTAGAGGAGATCCATTACACATCTCTCTCTTTTTTTTTTTTTAAGATTTATTTATTTATTTGAAGGAGAGAGGGGCAGAAGGAGAAGGAGGGAGAGAATCCCCAAGCCGATTTCCCACTGATCATGGAGCCCAATGAGGGGCTCCATCCCAGGACCCTGAGATTATGATGGGAGCCAAAATCAAGAGTTGACTGCTTAACTGCCTGAGTAATCCAGGTGCCCCATGACATTACACTTCCCTTTCAATGGCAGTCCTTGATGGGCTGCAAGCAAGCTTCAGGGCACTTGCAGAAAAGAGTGAACTACTTGGGAACCGCCTATACCAGCATCTACCTTATTTCTAGAATCTGTGCGCCTTGGCATGTTTGTGAAAATCACCTAAAATTAATGAAGTCTTTAGACACTGGAGAAACAGATAAACGATATTTACCATCTTCCTATGCTGCAGACTCTTCAGATCCTTTAATAGAGCAACACCGTGAATCTCTACGTGGGAACCAGAGAGTCCCATTCTCTAACTTGTTTTGAACTCAGAAGCCCTTATACAAGAAACATATTATAGGACTTGTGTTTAGAGGAATATATTTTTGTAAAAATGGTTTTGGACCAGGTACCAAATTTAAAGAAATATTCTTTCTATATTATTATGTCTGGGAAAAACAAAATATAACAAACCTCATACCATTAACAATCACTCGCCTGCTTTCCTTGCTCAAGCTCTAGGCAACTACTAACCTACCTTCTGTATCTATAGATTTGCCTCCTTTGGACATTTCATATAAGTGGAATCATATAGGATGTAGTCTTTTGTTTCTGGCTTCATTCATGTAACATAATGTTTGCAAGGTTCACCCATGCTGGGGCATGTGTCAGGACTTTTATTCGTTTTTATTGCCAAATAGTATTCCATTGTATGGATGTGCCACATTTTGTTTATTCATCTGTTCGTCCATGAGTCAGTGGACATCTATACCCATTATTGGTTTCTTGCCTTGCGACTCTGTAAATGACTAGCCTGTCACATTTAGGATTTCCCTTTTCTCTAGCAGGGGCAAGACAGCCCCTCCATAAAAAATGTAGTTCAGAGAACCTGTCTAAGTGGTAGACTGCAGATTCACCTCCGGTCTTATTCCTTCCAAATAAAAAAAAAAAAAAAGGGCAGAAAATAAAACTGCTTCCACTAAGCTTAAAAGCTATATGCATATATATATATGCATGTATGTGTGTACACACACACATACACACACATATTTTTTTTCTTCTCTATTTCTTATAGAATAGACTTGTACTCTTTAGGGAAATCAAGAGGAGAGGTAACAACCGATTATAGTATGAGAAAGGAAATTTTAAAAGACTCTTTGGAAATAGCACATACATAAAACATTTCTGAACTATCTGCTAATGCAGGAATTATCCTTCGATGCAAGGGATCTGTGCCAAAGTAAAAGTCTGCTCGGGCTTTTATGGATTTCTGTGTTAGTGGCAAGTTTCTTACTCCAGTGTCTGTGAAAGCTGCTGCATTTGTCCTGCGCTGCCAGCTGTCCAGGACTCAAATGCCATTTGAAGATGAGGATACTCTAATTAATGATCGAGCCCTCACTGAATTCAGAGTGTTTTGTGCAGCACAGTTCTTGGCCGTGTATCCAACGGCATTTTGGTGCTCTTGAATGCCAGGTTAAAAGATCCTTAGGGGTTTGGACAACATATTTCCTTGCTCTGGATATTGAAAAGAAACTGAGGTCGGATCTGGAGTGAACGGAGGGAAGACTTATCACGAGGTGGCCAGCATCTGTTTGAAGCTCCGCTGGGGGTGGGGGGTGGGGGGTGGGACACCTATCTCATTATTTGAGCAACCTGACAAACTTCCCCCTTCTCACTCATATCTCACATATATGCAGTTGCCGTCCAACTTTGTTACAAAGAAAGTAGAGAAACTTGTCACTTGTTTGATCATCAGCGTGGTGTAAGAATTTGCCTGTCACTTGTTTAGGATAATGGCTGAATTCTTCAGTTTTCAATTGATGCTTGGCAGTTTGGATGTGTTAGATTGCTCGCAAGCAACTGAGAGAAATCCACACATTCTATCCATTGTCAAGCTCATTTAGCAGATTATTCTAAGACTAAAGGGAAGGAAGGTAGCTCGGGCTATGAGTCTTTTAAGAAAACATTACAGGGTGTGAACAAAAGCAAATCTACAGAACTTTAAAATGTCAGAGAACTCAGAAATCCTTCAGTTTGAAGGGTTTGAAAACTCACATGTCCACAGAGTCCAGACAGGTAGCAAAAAAAAAAAAAAATAATAGTAAAAAAAATTAAAAATAAATTAAAAAGGAAAACCAGCTGAGAGAGATAGATGGGCCCTTGCAACAGCCCTATGAGGGGCTTTGACCTTTGCTTACTGATCGTGTGTTTTCATGAAATTTGCAAAAGTAGGATATTTAACTTCAATTGGTTAATAGGGCTGTAGTTTCCTTCTCTGACATCCCCCTCCATCATACTTCCCTTATGTTGGGTATTAGATGGCACTGGACTCATCTCAGGAATTTTGTGCTCATGGGCTATGACCATTTTTTATACGTAATTTTTAATGGCATATTGGAGATGCCGCAAACATGGTATATTCGTAATTCTGTGTTGTTCCTCTTAAAGAAGAGCTGTTATTTTTTAAGATTTATTTATTTAGTTTAGAGAGTGAGAGAGACAGCATGGGAACTCGAGTGGGGGGAGGGGCAGAGGGAGAGAAGCTCGAGCAGACTCCCCACTGAGCATGGAGCCCCAGACTGGCTCCATTCTAGCTCATGACCTCAGCAGAAACCAAGAGCGATGGTTAAACCCATCGCTTAACCAACGGAGCCACCAGGTGCCCCAAGGAGGGGGCAGAAACCTCAGCAGAAACCAAGAGCGATGGTTAAACCCATCGCTTAACCAACGGAGCCACCAGGTGCCCCAAGGAGAGCTTTTGAAAAGCAGAGGGGAGGGGGACCAGGGGATGGGGTAACTGGGTGATGGTCATTAAGGAGGGTGCCTTATGTAATGAGCACTGGGTATTATATAAGACCGATGAATCACTGACCTCTACCTCTGAAACTAATAATACACTATATGTTACTCAATTAAATTTAAATTTAAAACAATAAGGAGTTTAAAAGCTCCAGGCTTCACCAAACCACCAAGCCAGACAGGCACCACGGCAAAGTGGAACGTTCATACTTACCTAGAGGAAGAAGTTTTGCTGAGCGCCAGACATTTGCTAGATGAGGATTCCAGGGCCCATTGTGGCCAGTTCCCTCAAGCAAAGCCAGACATTCAGATTTTTCATGTCAAACCTAATTTCCAAATGTTGATAACTAACCAAACAAAGCTAATCGGAAGGCCATATTTGATCTGTGGGCCCAGTTTTCAGCCCTTGTTACTTATGATGGAGAAGATAAATGAACAGGTGAGCCATCTATCCACCCCATTGTCTTCCAGAGTTTTTACAATGAAATTATCAAACTAGGTTTTTAAATTTTTAAAAATCATTCAGCTAGCATTCATTGAATGCTAATGTACATTTTACGTAAGTGTGAATTTCCCCTGAGTTTCACTCTTAATTAGTGGTGTCCAAAGTAGCCCAGTCTAGATTTAAGAGTTAGAACACAGGGCTCAAGGTGAAACTCCATCACATTGTCACTGTGCCAGGACACCAGAGACAATCCACTGAAATTTGCAATAATTCAAAGTGTTCCAGGTCCTTATTAAAAGAAAAGAAAGCAAAAAAAAAAAAAAAGGAAAGAAAAGAAAAGAAAGCTTCAAAGTATGGTGTGGGGTTTTCTATTTTGGGGCACGTTATTGTAGTCCAGATGTTAGAGTTTCCTTTGCATGAACTTTGGATGATTTAAAGTCCTTGGAGGCATTACAACTGTCCCTCTTTTTCCTCCTCCATACCTTGAATGTTTGCATCCATTTTCTCCACTGCTCCAATGCTTTTTCTCTAGATATTTGCATGGCTGGATTCTTCTCATCATTGAAATCTCAACTTAGAAAACCTTTCCAGAACATTTTAGCTAAATTAACCAACCCCCAGCTCTCTACCCAAGGTAGAGATTTGACCCTGCAGGTCAAATCTAGCCTCCTGCTTGTTTTATAAATAAAGTTTTACTGGCCCACAGGCATACTCATTTGTTTACACATTGTCTATGGCTGCTTTTCTGTTACACCTGGAGGCTTGAATAGTTGTAACAGAGACTGGCCTGGAAATCCCAAAATCTGGCCCTTTATAGAAAATGTTTGCCAACCCCTGAGACTTTCCCATGGCCCTGCCTTATCTCCTTCATATTATGATTAGTATCTGAAATTACTTATTTTCATGTTGCTTGTTTGTTTTTGACTTGTACTATTAGAATATAACTTTCCTAAGGGTTATTTTTTCCTGTACCTGGAACATAGTAAGTACACAATATATCTTGGTTGAGTAAATTTAATAAATTCTATCCCTTTAGCCTTTCTATTAATGCAGGGAAGGTTCGCTGAGCTTTGATTCACAGGTGCTTTACAGTACAACTAAGGGGAAACATGTAAATTTTTTTTGTTTTTGGTTGAGTAAACTGGACAAACCAAATGTACCAAGAGAGATGAGGCCTAAGTATTATATTCTATAGTGTCATCCCTTGAACTTAATGAGAAAAAGCCAAGATATGAAACCAATAGAAATCATCATGGCGTCATGATTGTATGTGCATTTCATCCTATGCCAGTGCCACTAACAAGAACTAACTCTTCTTTGCCAAGTAAAGAAAGGCTATGCACTCAACTTATTTTTAAGTTACCAAACATTGTGGATTAACTTTCTTTAACCAAAAGGCTGAGTTTCCTTTTCTAGAATCTCCAACTTATATAAAGATGTCTTTATTTTTTTCTGCTTAATTATGTCACCTTGTCCCATTCTACCTATGCAATTCCCAGCATGTGCCCAGCCATTGGTTACCATCCTATGTCCTTGTCACTTCATGCATCTTACTTGTTGGAAATAAATGTCCACACTCCATTTAATCCCAAGTCTACCTTGACATACTTAAGAAAGAACAAGTTTTGTCCATTCCTCTTTCTCATGGGCCTGAGCTTCACTGCTTAGGATCTCTTGCATGCGAGGATTTATTTAATGGCTCCTTGTCTCTATTAGCTTTTTCTATCCTCCTCCTTGAAAGCAGGACCACTTCATACCCATCTTTATATTTCTTTCCGTTACCCAATTTGTGTTTGACCTGAACTGAGTCTTGAGTAAGTACCAGGTCCTTGGCATTGTGCTGGCAGTTATGTCAGGCAAAAATTAAACTTAAAAATTCCCAAGGGTTTAGAATCTTGCTTTGGAAGGCCCCACACCATATAGAAATAAGACTGTTAAGATGCACTCACTTGCCGTGTCAAGTATGATTTTTTTTTTAAAGAACACAATAGCAATTCATTTGCTTTTGTAATTATTATTGATTATAATTTTAAGTTTTATTTTCCTGTGTTTAAACCAATGCATGTTTGGTTAGATCTCCAAGGATTTGAAAGCCCTTGAATTTCTCAGAGGCCCTTGAGAAACTGGCACACTCAATGTACTCTGCCTCAAATTCCCAATGTATAAAACAGTTCTGGATCCTCTCAGATACAATGATCAACACAACAGATGTGGTTCTTGTCCAGAGGGACTCTAGTGTCCAGCAGGTGTGTGAGACAGGTAAATAAGTGTGAGTGTGGAAAGGGCATCAGAAGAGACTTCCCTGGAGGAGGTAATGTCTTAGATAAGCATTGAAGGATGTGGCCTTACAGCCAATTTCCCCACAGCTAGCCTTGATAAACCTACGTAACACACAAACTAATTTACCTGAAGTCATGACAGGCTGTATAATTTGTGAGTTCCCTTCCAGAATTTCAGGAAGGCAACAGCAGAGCATTAAGCCAACTGGGGGGGGGGGGGGGTCCTTCTGAGCATGGGGCCCCATATGATGGCATAGGTCACATGCTAGAAGCTGTCTGTGATGGTTGACCCAAAAAAGGGCCTGGTGTCATTCAAAAGACCGTAGGAGAAAGAAACACATTTACCACAGTGCCTAGCACATTGTAGGTGCTCAACAATGGCTTATTGAATGAAGATGAGTTTCTTTAGTTTATTTTTCTTTCACGGAAATAGGCCTGACCAGGTGATAAAAGTCTAAAGCAAGCATTTACTTTGGCAGTTTCCCTTTCTAGAAGCTCTGTACAGATGCAGAGATTCCTATCTGGCCTGGAGAAACATGACCAGTAAGGCTGCCTTTTGTCTTTGAGATGACTTGGGTGTTATTACATTTAACCAGTTTATTTGGAAAAAATACATATATATGACCTTTTGGAAGTGATCTTTCTCCACGTCATATCCTGACAGTTGATGAGGATAAACTGACACTAAACCAAAGTGATTTTTATTAAGGCTCATTGAGTGCATTTTCAGAAGCTGCCACACAATGAAATGTATACATTTTCCCCCTGTCTATAAATCTGACTAGTCTCGAAGTGCCAAGTCAGGTAAAGTGAGTCCACGGGTAGCTCTTAAATGCATTAAACCCCTGGAAATATTAGATCCTTCTACAACAGATGAGGTTTGGTGGTGCAGCTCATTAGCATTTGAACAAATTTGTGAGACTTTTAAGGCATGTTGTTGGATTGAGCTAAGTAGACTAATGCAGTGAATTCCAGACCCTAATGGCTCCATTTATCAAGGGAGCAGGTTTTAACATAATGCATAAACCTTTCTCACATGGCCATTTTACTATGCATTTAATTCTATTGCAACATGGTGCTTCAGGCAGAGGAAATGAAGAATTTAAACAAGGTTAGCATTCCGAGAAAAGACGGGGAAAAAATCAATACCTCCCTCCTTCCCCCAAATAAAAGATGATTTACAAAAATGGAAATCTATATTGATGACAGGGTCTTACGGATGACAAAATGTGCCCGTGATGTTTTGTGACTGGGACATGAGCTGTCACTTCCACTGAATGGACATCCAGGTTCAGGGAGAATGTTATAAAAATGTTGTAGTGGGATTAATTAAAGGTTATTAATTGATGAAACGCCCTCCTGTAGCTTTGAGATTTCTTTTGAGGCCAGCGAAGACTTCTGTAGCTTGTCTCGATCCCCAGTTTCACATTCTTGTTGACTTCAGAATGTTGGCTCTCTTCCTGCTTACGCACACATAAGAAGACTCGAAGTAACTGTCTTTCCTCCCACTCAGGAAGATTTGCCAAAGCTCAACACTGAAACTGCATCCTTTTGGAATCCTTAGCCATTCAAGACTTTTGTTTTGACTATTAGCCATTTAACGGTGCCCTAACTTCATGATGTCTGCAGAGGTAGCATTACAACTTTGTCTACTGGGGAGATAACCAAGGGCTTGTGGCGTGTAGCATTTTGGCCATCTGCTGAGGTAGGATTTTGCATGGTGCAGGGTGACATTTAGATGTAGCCTGTAATTTTACTAGTGAGCTGCCCAGAACTACAACGTGAATTTCCCGTTTCTCCATTGAACAACATGCTCTCCGCCGGCCAGTGTTGTGATAAAGCAATGCACTCGAAACAGGTGACCAACTTTATAAATGACTTTTGGTTCTATATTTATACAGCTATTAAGAACCTAAAGAAGTCACTTAAATTTTTCATCTATACCTCACTGCATTTTATGAGGGGAAAATATATGCTTTGGTGGCTTCATAAATTTAGGGGGTTTTGAAGGCTGCGGAATCTATCTCTAACAAGTGTCAAGGGTCTATGGTATATAACTTTTCTTTTTCGGGAGATGTTACCCAGCTACTTAGATTGGAAATGCTTTGCCACTAATATGTAAAACAGCCCCACATTGCGCGTTCTCTCCAAACTATCATCCAAAGTTATTTCTTTAAAGAGTTGAGTCCTCCCAATTTCCCTGTTTCCTTCCTAAAAATGGCTTTCTATATGGTGCTTGGCAGGACGTGGGTATTAGCAGCGAGAGTTATGCTAAGTCAAATAGCTGAAAGTAGACTGAATTTCCAACACTCAAAAAATGTAAAGTTGGAACTTAATCCTGGAGCTTGGCAATCAGTCTTCCACCTTTGAGAAACCCAAAATTATACTCTATGCAGTAAAAAACAGATTAGCTAAATCATATCCTAAAGAGAGGGATAGAAGTGCTTAAGGGTGATATTTCATAAACTGAGTAAGAAATATTGAAATATCTTTCATATACACGAGAGTATCCTTTATAAGTAATAAAACTCCCATGGAAACACCCCAAACACATCAATAGAAATTTTTTTCCATGTCTGAGCAGAACTCAGGATTCAGAATGAGCTCTCTTCCTCCAAGGACAGTCCTGGTTCTCTTGGAGAGGTTGGGTATTGTTTGTTGGACAAGGTCTTCCCATGTCTCCACCTGTGGTGCTTCTATTCTTATCTGTCTCCTCAACTCAACTGTATGTCCTTTACTGGCCCACACAGGCCTTTCCTTTCTTCATTCAAAGCACAAAATTAATACTGTAGACATGTGAAAAATGTTTGCGAGTGAGTTACTAAGTAAACTGTCATGAATGAGTTAATAAGTAAGTGACTAACTGCAATCATGAACCTGTTTTGGAGCTTCAGACCTTTTGATGAAAACCAGAAGTGGAAAGTAAATCTTTACTTCTTTTCAAGCATGTGGAGGAAGTCTCACTCACGAGGGGGACAGCACACACATCAAAGAGTAGGAGCCCATAATATGGGCTCCAAATATATGCACTGAACCAGTCTCTACTTGAACTCCTGCCTGGTGGCTTTCCAAAGGATACCCAGAATCATTCTAGCAGAGGAATTAGAAGTCAGGGAAAAGATATGGAATTATGAATGCAGCATTATACATCTAGTCTGGACTTCCTTAATCTTCCAAATGGTGAGTCCAGGCAGCGGATCATGGGATACCTGGAAGAGCTGTTGAGGAGGTGAGCTTTGTTGGCTCTGTTGTTAATGTGTCACCATTCTTAGACCTTCTACTGACAAGCTGTGCTTATTTTTGCTATGCTCCTTTTGTGGATTCAGTGTAAAACATCATCTTGGAAGGCTCTAGAAGGACTCTAGGCTTCTCAGTAAGATGTTCTTCAAACGGCTTGATTCTCTGGATCTGGTTACAGAAAGACACTTTTTATGTTTGTTGTACAAGTTAAACTTAAATTCCATTTTGAAATCCACAAATATGCTTTACTTACTCACCCCAAACTTTAACAAGATAATTCCCTTGAAATGGAGGTTAACAGTCTTTAAGTTCAATGCCCAACTTTTTTTGAGGCCATTCTCCCAATTATAGGTCACATCATTTTTCTATCCCTTTTTAAATATGTTAGTATTTTTTAAAAAATATGTTACTTTGAGCTGAAATTAAAAAATATATATAAGCAGAAATCAGCAAAGCTTTTTTTTTTTTTTTTTAAACGTAGGCCGTATATTTTCTAAGAAATCTCTAAGGAGAGATGAGTTTTTAAACTGCGCCAGGAAGCAGCTGTGGTTCAAGGGAGAGAGCAGGAACGTGGACTCTTCTAAGCTGTTTTTAATTCTCAACTAAGCCACATTGTCAGTTAACCTCTCTGACTTCGTCAGCTCATCTGTAAAATGGAAATTAATAGTGTCTTCCCCACAGGGCCATCATCAGGATAAAATAAAGTAATTTACAGGAAATTGCTTGGCAAATCATAAAGTGCCATATAAGCTTAGGAGACAGTCACTAAAACTTGTAGTATGTAAGGTTCTTGAGCACAAAACAGTAAGCTGGAGAAAATCCTAGGATAACACAAATTCAGAAAGGAAAAAATAAAAGTGGATATATCCGTCCTATAGTTATTTTGTGACAATATTAGTTCAGATTATTGTGTATTTATAACACGTGGACATTGAAGCTAGCTGTTTACAACTCTATGCACTTGACAAAACATTTTAAATACTGTAAAATACTCTAGAATTCTGTTCTGCATGTATCTTACAT
Organism: Canis lupus dingo; assembly: GCF_003254725.2. NCBI lineage: Eukaryota > Metazoa > Chordata > Mammalia > Carnivora > Canidae > Canis > Canis lupus. The sequence continues at coordinate 39,065,049 of NC_064266.1, forward strand.
ATGCACATCACTATAGATAGTATACATTTTTAACAAATACCATTGCAAAGGGCCATACAGCTCTCCTGTGAACAAAGTGGGTTTGAATTGTACAGGTGCACTTACAGGTTTTTTCTATAAATACAGCACAGTACTGTAGATGTATTTTCTCTTCCTCATTATTTTCTTAATAACATTTTCTTTGCTCTAGCTTACTTTCCTGTAAGAATACAGTATATAATACATATAACATACAAAATATGTGTCAATCAACTATGTTATTGGTAAGGCTTCTGGTCAACAGCAGGCTATTAGTTGCTAAATTTTTGGTAGGTCGAAAATTATAGGCTGATTTAGACTGTACAGAGAGTCGGCGTTTCTAACTTCCACGTTCAAGGTTAAAACTCTATTCATAAAACTGAGTGTACATAATTTATGAACAATTTAAAGACTTTAAGGGTAGATGTTAAAACTATAAATGTAATATTGCTTCTCAAACTCCACCCTTGCAGAAGATAGGACTTCACGGTGTAGTTCCAATTACTGAAGTTGGGGTGCTGGATGTTGGTGTGTCATTTCAGGGCATACTTCTCATCTTAAACTCTTGCCAGCAATCATAGGTTAATGGAAATTGTGTGTGTACGAGTGTGTGTGGGGGATGGTGTACGTGTGTGCACGAGTTCCTGCGTGTGTGTATGCAAAAAATCAAAACTGATTTACCCAGGAACTCAACCTGAGCACAAAATCACAGGCATGAATATGCAAGGAAATTTGAATGTGTGTTTGTCAGCAACTGAATATTTGGCAAAGGGGAAAATTAACATAGATTGCACTTAGAGCTCAAGGAAGGGAGAATAAACACAAATTTACAGGTGAGTGTTAGCAAACAGCATATATATTCAATAGTAGTCTGAAATAGACCCATCTGAACTCAGTAGGAAATTGACATTCTGTTTGTGCTGCTGCGCATTACAACCGGAAGCCTCAAGTTATGCTTCTCAATAGGGATACAGCAAATTACTATATCCACATGGCAGGCACTTGGCTCTTAAGAGCTGGCAAGATTGAGGGTTATTTGAGGCATTTAAAATAAAAATTTCAGATAGGATTGAATCAATGTTACTTTTGGTCAATCAGCAAGATAGTCAACAGGTATTTATGACCCAGCCATTTATCTATTTATGTTTTCACTCTATGCTGGACTGATTTAGAATGGGGGAGACAACTCACATCTTAGAAGAGGGGACAGGGGAACCTCCAGCCCTGGGAAAGGCCAACTGGCAGTGAACACGGGCTTTGGAGTCAGGCACACGTGGCCCCGAGTTTTAACACCCCATATTCTCTGAAGTCGCTTTTATGTGAGGGTTAAGTTCTGACGTCAGGCTGTTAGGAAAGAGTCATAAAGGGTCAAAATTATCTTTGAAATTCCCCTAAATCTTCTACCCTTAAACCTTTTATTTTATTTTTCCTATTACTGGCTTTAAAAATGTTTGAGCCTCTCTGCCATTAGGAGATAAAAATTCATTATCGGTCAAGTCACACATACAAACACACCTCTGCGGAATTGTGTACAGCCTTCTCTCAACCTTTTTATGCCCTACTAAAGTTTGAGCACTGCTTTGATAGAGGGAGAATTAAAAAGACAGTCTGTATGCAGATGTCTGGACTTTTGAATCATCCTGCCTTTAAGATATGATCCAATCCCCAGTGTGAAGGGCGGATGGTGAGGCTTCTCGAGTGTTCCTGCTTGCCTGCAGGGTTTACTCTCTTTGGTTGTAATAATAAGCCTCTCCAACCTTAATACATGCTAATGGATTTATTTGATGTTTTGAGGATTAAATGAAATAGTGGATGGCATTTTCCTTGAGGGTTAAGCTCAAGGATCATTATGTAAGTTACATGTGCTGTATGACACGACCTCACTTATGTGATCTTTGTCAGTGCCCTGAACCACCACCACCACTCACCCCGCCATGCCTCAGTTGTCTTATCTGAAGTATGATGATAAGAATGAGACCTTCTTAAGGCAGCTGTTGACACAGAATGATAATACAGTTGCTTGCAGACAGGTAACAAGAAATCAAAAAGTTTTGGCTATGATTGTTATGATTTTGAGTTTTTGTTGTGGTGGTTGCTGTTATGACGATTATTTTATGCTCTGTGCCTTGGGACATGTTACTAAATCTTTCTGTGTTTGGTCATCTCATCTTTCAAAAGGGAGCATGATGTCTTTTCCTCCTACTTTGGAGAGCACAGACGGGACAAAAAAAAAAGATAAGGAGTTTGAAAAGCATTAACGACAGTTCAAGTAGAAAGAAAAAAAAAAAACAGGATAAAAAAGGTAGTATCCAAATCCCAAGGAATCTCAATTTCAGAGATATTGCAAACCAATGTATTCTTAAGAACAAGATGTGTGGCTGAATAGAAATACTGTCTGGGCCCTGGTGGCATCATAGATGGTTGAGCATGGCCCATTCCCACCCCAGAAAAGGAGCTTAAAGTATTAGCTTTCTGGAAGGAGCCATGGACGTCTTGTTGTTGCTTGCTTGGGCATGTATGTTATTCCCAACAAGCTGTCATAAGGAGGAGGCTTATGCAGTAGACATAAACATAGAGGTCTCAAGCCCAAGTGACAAGAAACTTTGTCTATTACTGAATTAAATTCTTATCATATTCACTTATGCCATCAGATGACATAAATTTAATCAGTCAAATCAAGGAATCTGAGTCAACGCAGCCCCCTGGGGTTGTGTCCCATCTCCAAGGGGCTTATAGATGTGCAAAAATTTGGAGATCATATGGGGTCTTCCATTATGACCTTGTGCCCACACTGACGTCTGCAGGGATGTGCAGTTTCCCTTCTGATCTCGGATTAAAGGCTAATCTGGAACCATGAGTACCTTTCTAGTGATGTCTCAGATCCCCTTGCTTCATTACAGCATGTAAGTATTTCTAATCTGCTCCTGCAACATGGTGTGTGGCCTGGGGGAAGTGGAGTTTCTCCACAAGGCATTGGGAAAAAAGAAAAAGACTCGTTTGCTCCTGAATCCCCAAACTCATATGAAAAATTCATTTGTATGCTGCTTCCCACTCCACTCCACCCCACCCCACCCGACCAGTGGCCAAGGATTCAGCCCAGCAAAAGCAGCTGGGAGGCAGAGCAATGCCTCTCATATACTCCAACCTCTATAAATATATGTCTATGATTTCTCCTCCCACCTCTCTTCCATGGCATACATTCCCCTCAGTGCCCAGGGATCCTTATCTTTCAGATAAAGGCAGGTGGGAAATAAAGGTGAAATGAACCTCTGACCTATCACATTTTGTTCTCCTGAAGCTATTTTTTTAAATGCAGGGATATTTGCTTTGGAAATCCCCCAACCAAGACTTGGGTTCCTTGATTCTGCTTCAGAGTCCATGAAACTTCCTCTGGGGCAAGGACTGCCTCTCCCAGAATGGAGCTGAGGGGGTGGCAAAAGAGGTCTCTCAAAAGGAGTAGGAAGCCCACTGCTCATATTTCAAAGACAGTATCCAGCAATAATGTATAAAAATATGACCCACCATCGAAAATTCCTGAAGGAGTGTGCCACTATTATTTTGCCGCAGTCTATACTCGTGGATAAGGATCTGTGAATTGCTTTGGTCCATTTATGACAATGTCAATTGCTTGCCCCTTGGGGATGTGGGGCTGATGAGTCCAGATTCGACTGTCTCTCGAATCGTGGACTATTCCCAATTGAACCAACTGATTGTTTTTTTCAATCCCATCCTATTCTGCTACCAGTCTTCGAGGAGGTGAGAAGTAGTTCTTTATGCTTTGTCATTCTTCAGCGGGCTTTTCATTATGTAAAAACCAATTATAATTCAGAGAAAAACAACTCAATGTGTGAAATGGTAAAATAATTCTAACATCACTCGAGGGCTCCAGTTGGGGTCTGCAGATTACATCTTTGTGTAGAATATAAATACACGTGCCCAAGTTTGAGGAGTGATGCTGAAAAGCGCACTCCTTCCAGCCCTCACATAGTCTTTCGTGCCAAGAGTACACATGGGGCAAACACCCACACCAGCTCCCCACTCCCTGACCCCCAGCGCTCTTGGGGGCTGCTTTCAGGGCCGTCTAGTGCACGCCCCGTGCCCTCTCTGACCCTTCCATTTCAGGCCCATTCATTTGCAGCTGAGTGGATCTTTTGAAAATGTGATACGTCATCCCCTCCTTTAAAACTCCTTCCTTGACTTAAAATTCTTCAGTGGCAGAAAGAAAGAAAGAAAGAAAGAAAGAAAGAAAGAAAGAAAGAAAGAAAGTCAGTCTTCAGTGGTTTCCTGGGGGTGCTAAGTTTCCTAGAGCTGCTGGAACAAAGTACCCCAAACCGGGGGGCTTCAGACAGCAGAAGTATACTGTCTCATGGTTCCAGAAGCTAGAAGTCCAAAATCCAGGTCTCAGCTGAGCCATGTTCTCTCTAAAGTCTCTCAGGGAAGATTGTTCCTTGTCTCTTCCAAGATTCCGATTGTGGCCGACAATCCTTGGCTCCTATTGTGAATGTGTCACTTCAAAGTCTCTGCCTCCTTCGTCACCTGGAATCCTCCCTCGTGTCAGTGCTGTCACATGGCATGGTCTCCCTTTGTGTCTATGTCCCAATTTCCTTCGTTTTATAAGGACACTAGTCCTGTTGGATTAGAGCCCACCCTAATAACCTCATCTTAACTTCATTACACCTGCAAAGACCCTAGTTCCAAATAAGGTCACAGTCATGGGTACCAGGGTTAGGACTTCAATATCTTTGATGGTGGGGGAGACACACAGTTCAACCCACATCATTGGGTTTCTTCTGATAAAATCCAGCATATTACCATCACCTACAAGCCCCTACAGAGCTGGACTCCTGCCTATCTTTTCAGTCCCAACTTCTGTCCTTGCCCCTTCATTTCTTTGTACCTTAGACTCATGAGCCTTCCATTGGTTTCTTGAATTG
>NC_064266.1:41845000-41882500 GCF_003254725.2 Canis lupus dingo
TCTGGATTTTTATGTTTTTAACCCGAGGGCTCTGCATTAAGAAGCTAGGCTTTTTTTTTTTTTTTAAACTGTCTCTTCTAGACATAAAAGTGACCTAATCTCAGCCTCATCAGTATAATGACCCCAGGTGCCTCTAAATGTGTCTATGCATTCGCAGTAATTCCACTCAAAATTAAAGCAGGATTTTGGGGGGCGCGTGGATGGGGAATAGGGTCAGATTGGGAGCTGGGGGAGAACAAATAGACCTTGAATTTCTTTTTTTTTTTTAATAAGATTTCATTTATTTATTCATGAGAGACAGAGAGAGAGAGAGAGAGAGAGAGGCAGAGATACAGGCAGAGGGAGAAGCAGGTTCCTTGCAGGGAGCCCAATGTGGGACTCGATCCCAGCACCCCGGAGTCAAGCCCTGAGCCGAAGGTAGATGCTCAACCACTGAGCCACCCAGGTGTCCCTGGATCCTGAATTTCTCATGCAGGAGGAAGGCAGAGAGACAGGTACGGAGACACCACCGAGAGCCCTCGAGCTCCACCTGGGTACCGGGGGCATCTGCTGCAGGATGGCTGGGGTGCAGCAACAGCCCCAAGCCCACAAGGGAGCCTGAGAAACGATAAGGGCTGCGCTTCCAGTGAGAGGGATCTTAAAATGAATGCGGTTGGGACAAGGGACTGGAGTCCATCCATTCGGAACCTGTCACACGTGTCTACCCCTCAAACCTCAAACAGGCGCGAGTGCACATCTCACGATTCCATGTAGGTTCAGCAGAGTCGGAGACAATGCTAGAAGCAGGTAAAAGGCGAGTGCAGTAGCATCGGGGGCAGAGAGGGCGCCTCACAGAAGAGGAGGTGCAAGTGGTCAGTTAGTGGAGGCAAGCTGCTCAGCATCATTCTGCCTCCTCTATCAGATGCAGAGAGATCTCGCTGCTGATGCAGGGGGAACAGGGCAGAGGAAGAGCCAAGAATATTGCTACCTGCTAAATTCATGTAATATAGCAAAGAATAAGACCTTTTGTTTTTTTAAGATTTTATTTATTCATGAGACACACACACACACAGAGGGACAGAGACACAGGCAGAGGGAGAAGCAGGCTCCCTGCAGGCCCCAGGACTCTGAGATCATGACCTGAGCCAAAGGCAGATGCTCAATCACTGAACCACTCAGGCGTCCCAGAATAAGACCTTCTTTATCACAGTTGTGTGGAGAAATAGGGGCTTGAGGATATAGAAAAGGGGCTCAAAGGCCACCCACCAAACTTCTTAATCGTGGTGGCTTCTCTACTTCTACTCGGTCCTGTGTAGGTGACCTGGTGAGGACATGGGCCCTCTCTGCACCATTAAGGTGTGTACTTAAACCAGCCACAGCATTTTGGAAACATAAGGAAGCACCACTACCAACTCATCGGCACAACACCTTCACTTCTTGCCCTTATACTGCAGAAGGTACCTGCATGGCTCTGCAAGTCCCGTAGATCCTGGGGTGGGGGGTGGGGGGCAGTGATCCCTTAAATTCTGTGGTAGACATCTCCCATATCCTCACACGACCCAGGACTCAAACAGCCCGTGGGTGGCTTTTGCTTGGGCCATTGGCCGTATTAGAAGGTGACTCAATCAGTCAAGGTAATTAATGGTTTAGTCTTAAAACCAAGTGGTTTGGCACCAGGTGTCAGATTCTCACACTTGAGCTGCTGACCTGGCCCTGAGGGGCAAGTGGTAAACCTCTGTGTGCCCGGGGAGTGCAGTGGGGAGTCACCTGTGGGGTGGGGAGTCAGCCGTGGGGCACCACACCCGTTCACATCCCGTCCCTTACTTTCCCTTCTTAGTAATACCTGGCCTGTCTTCGGTATCAGGTCTGTGGGTGTTCAGCTATCCCTACCGCCCGCGGTGAGCTCTGTGTGAGGGGGGCTTGGCTGCTTCCCCGCCCCACCATCCCCTAGCCAGACCTGGCACCTGGGGAGGGCATCCGTTGCAGCATCCGTTGCAGGATTGAAGGACGATCTCACCCACCACCCTGCAGGTTAAGGAGAGCCTCTGATTTACCGCGGCAGGTCAGTGCTTTGTGGAGCGCTGTACATAACAGGGTGAGCGTTTTGGGGGCAGAAAAATGGAGCCCCTGACCCCACTTTAGCGTCCAGGTCAGGAGCGGGGTTCCTGCTCAGGACATCCCAGGGCCCTGTGCCTCCTCCCTGACCTCAGCTTCCTTTAAAGATCTGTCCATCCTTCAAGACCCTGGGGCCTTCAGCGGTGCCTCCTGTGGAAACGTGTCCCACTCCTGGACTAGGCCAGGCTGCCTTCCACCCACAGCAGCCCTGTTTCTTCCAAGTGCCACCTCTGTAAATGTCGAGTAGGTGGTACCATCCTTTGTCCCCCACTGGTGACAGTAGGGCCCCAAAGACAGGGAGTCAAAATTTTGACCATGAGCTTCCCATCACAGGGCCTGGCCCATTGCAAGTGATTGATAAATATTTGTGGAATGAAGGAATGCAAGAGACAACTTGAGGCAGAGATAAGGAATCACGGGGTGAAGGGGACCTTGTGGATGCAGGTGGCTGGGGAAGGCCAGTCTGAGAAGGTGACAGAGATGACTGACGCGAGGTCCACTCAGAGCCAGGCCTTGCTGGAAGCTGATGCCACGGAACCCTGTGGACGCTGGGCACGCTGCAGGTGCCCTTCCAGACTCAAAGCTGTCCCTTCCGATGCTCACCAAGGGATTTGCAGATGCTGCTTTTCACTTCGCCTTCCCCCACACCCCAAGAGGATGGGAACGCCCAGCCCCTCATCCCCCGTGAAGGTGTCAGCTCTCGAGGCTGCCACTCAACACTCCCCTCTCTCTACTGTCCAACTTAAGACCTTCCTGGTGGAACCTGGCTCCAAAGCTCCCCAGTTTCACAGGCTCCATCAGGTCTCAGTACTCAGAAATGAAGAAGTATCCTAACTTCCTCTCCAGGCCCCATCAAAGGGGACAGCTTTTGGGGGGTGGGGTGGATAGAGATCGTAGAGGTTCCCTAGAGGATGCGCAACATGCTGCTGGTCTGCAAGCTTGGTCGGTGCTCTGCAGGGTTGAGTATTCGCCCTGGGGGGCACTGGAAACCAGACCCCACCTCCCCCTGCCCAGCCCTCCTGCTCCCCAGCAGCCTTCAAAGAGGTGCACACACAGACCCCTGGGGTCTCCCCAGACCCCGCCGGGTTTCCTTTCCACAGTTCCTGAACTTTCTCTTCCCCTCGGTCATATGGGAGATCCTCAGATCTGGAGGTGGGTGGTGGAAGAAGGTGGGAGGCAATAAGAGAAAGTGGACTAGAAACTTCTATGGAGGCCTTCCCAAGGTAGGTGCAAGACAGCAGTGCTCCCAGAGGGCTTCTCTCCTGTTCATCCTCAGCCCTCCTCTCACTGATGAGTCTGAGCCGCACATTCCTCTGGGGAGCCTCTGATTGTCCCTTTGTAGAGGAGAAAACTCTCAAGAGGGAAAATGCTCTCCTCCCCTCCCCCCCATCCCTCTTCCTTCTGTGGATGTTTAGAGCAGTAGATCTCCTACCCTTAAATGTATCCCAAACCACAATTCCTTATTCATTTACCTACTCGTATATCCTTTCACGCATCCGCTTCATTGTGCCGTAAATGAGCACCTGCTTGGCACCCACATGCCAAGGACACCAAAGGGCAGAGAATCTCAAAGTTTTGGTCTAAGGACCTCTTTATGTTTTTGTTTGTTTTAAGATCTATTTCTTTATTTCTTTATTTGAGGAGGGATGTGGGAAGTGGAGAGGGAGAGAGACAATCCCTAAGCAGACTCCCCCGCTGTGTGCGGAGCCCTACCCGGCACTGATCCCAGGGCCCCCAAGATCATGACCTGAGCCGAAATCAAGAGTCAGACATTGACCTGACTGAGCCATCCAGGCACCCTGGACCTCTTTACACTTTTAAAAATGACTGAAATTCTCAAAAGGCCTTTGATCACGTGGGTTATCAATATTTACTGTATTTGGAATTACTGAGACATTTAAAAAGATTTATTTCGAGGGCACTTGGGTGGCTCAGTAGGTTAAACATCGGACCCCCCCTTTTTTTATAGATTTATTTGTTCATGAGAGGCACAGAGAGAGGCAGAGACATAGGCAGAGGGAGAAGCAGACTCCCTGAGGGGAACCTGATGTGGGACTAAATCCTAGGACCCTGGGATCATGTCCTGAGCCAAAGGCAGATGCTCAACCACTGAGCCACCCAGGTGTCCCAGTATCGGACTCTTGATCACAGCTCAGGTCTTGATCTCAAGGTCATGGGTTCAAGCCCCGCATTTGGCTCTGCGCTGGGCATGAAGCCTACTTAAAAAAAATTTTTTTTTGAAAGTCACAATGAACCCATTCCATATTAACCTAAAAATATCTTACAGAAAAAAATAGCCATTTTCCCCAAACTTAAAAAAAAAACAAAAAAAAAACTCGTGAGAATAGTGGTATCGTTTTTTCTACATTCTGCAACTCCCTTTAATGTCTGGCTTAATAGAAGGCAATTGGGATCTCACATCTGCCTCTGCTTTCAGCCTGTGGTGATATCACACATCATGTAGCCTCTGGAAAATTCTTCCACACAGAGTGAGAGAGGCAAATGACATGTTACAAAATAGTTGTGACCTCATGACCCTCTGAGAAGAACTCATGTGCTGCGGGGACAGGTTCCAGGGAGCTTCCAGGCTGGTGAAGGGCAGGGCGGGAGCGTCAGAGGGGCTGGGGGTCACCAACCAGCCTCAGGGACCCTGTAGCCGGTGGAGCCTCCTCCTCAGCCTCCTCTGACTTCTCCTCCCCTCATTTTCTTCCCTGAATTTCCTCTTCCTTTTCCTCTGTGTGGCTGCAGAGTCTTCCCTGGAGGCTCAGCGTCTCAGCTAAGCTCAGACTTTTCAGAACCTGAAGCCTGTAGCTCCGGTTTTCACTTGGTGTGTGGCCTTGGGCAAGTTATGTAGCCTCTCTGAGCCTCATCTACCCCCTCTTAGTGGTGAGAGAACCAAGATCTGACTCATGGGAGCAGTGCAGAGTCAAAGAGATTTCACAGTTAACCGTATGTATGATGTGGCTTCTCCCTAGATGCAGGGAATGCACAAACAAATTCTTTGGCCCTCAAGGATTTTACATTTTAGAGAAAAGGTGAGTTTTCATTCATAAAACAGATACTCACTGAGCACCTCCTATATGCCTGGTGCTGGGTAACATCTGTAAGCACCGGAGTTCATATTATGAAATTCTAAGTGGCAGTTTAAAAATGAGGTATTAGAACATGGGTAGAGCTTCATGGGGAGCCTGGGTGGCTCAGTCAGTTAAGTGTCCGACTCTTGATTTTGGCTCAGGTCATGATCTCAGGATCATGTGGTCAAGCCCCTGTCAAAGCTCCATGCTGAGCCTGGAACCTGCCTAAGATTCTCCCTCTGTACCTCCTCCTCCAACCCCCAAATCCTGCGTGTGTGTGCTTTCCTTCTCTCTTAAAAAAAAAAAAAAAAAAAAAAAAGATTTTAGGGGCACCTGGGTGGCTCAGTTGGTTAAGCATCCAATTCCTGATTTCAGCTCAGGTCTTGATCTCAGGGTCATGAGTTAAATAAATAGAGCTTTAAGATATCTTTTTTTCTTTCTTTCTTTCTTTCTTTCTTTCTTTCTTTCTTTCTTTCTTTCTTTCTTTCTTTCTTTCTTCTTTCTTTCTTCCTTTCTTCCTTTCTTTCTTTTTCTTTCTTTCTTTCTCTCCTTCCTTCCTTCCTTCCTTCCTTCCTAAAATTAATTTTTAAAAATAATCTCTATACCCAATGTTGGGCTTGAACTCATGACCCTGAGATCAAGGGCTGCACATTCTACTGACTGAGCCAGCCAGGCACCCCCAGAATATGGTTTCTCCATGGGAAAAGCAAGTTGTAGAATGGCAATACATGAATGGGAATATATGATACCATTTATTTATAAAGTATTTAAATACATATTTTTTCTCTTAAATATCTGACGGTTAGATGTTAATTATAAATCTAATTTCCCTTACATAGTTTAAAGCAGCAGTGTGTTTTTTATCTTGTATATCTAAACATCAATTACAAATATAATTAAAGACCTCAAATAATTTAAGATAGATTAGAGGTGCCTGGCTGGCTCAGTCTGCAGAACATGCAACTCTTGATCTCAAGGCTGGGGGTTGTGGGTTCAAGCCCCATGTTGGGCATAGTGCTTACTTAAAGTAAAAAAAGAAAACAATAATTTTAAATAGACTTACAAATTATATTATTTAAAATGTTATTACAAAAGTCATCACTGTACTTACAATTAAGCCTTTTCATCAGTTACATAGGGGCCAACTCACTTCCTTGTGATTTTCTTTTTTTTTTTTTTATTTCTTTTTTATTGGTGTTCAATTTACCAACATACAGAATAACCCCCAGTGCCCGTCACCCAATCACTCCCACCCCCCGCCCTCCTCCCCTTCCACCACCCCTAGTTCGTTTCCCAGAGTTAGCAGTCTTTACGTTCTGTCTCCCTTTCTGATATTTCCCACACATTTCTTCTCCCTTCCCTTATATTCCCTTTCACTATTATTTATATTCCCCAAATGAATGAGAACATATAATGTTTGTCCTTCTCCGACTGACTTACTTCACTCAGCATAATACTCTCCAGTCCTTGTGATTTTCATACTTGATTTAATTATTTTCTTCCTAGAGGTCCGTTACATTATTGTTTTCACTTTTTAAAAATTGAGTAAAATTCAATAAAGTGCGACATCTTAAGTGTGCAGCTCAATCAACATTCACAAACATGCTCCTGTAGCCAATACGAAGCCCTAGGACATTCTATTACCTCTCAAGGTCCCCTCCTGCCCTTTCCTGTCCATTCACCCCACTGATCACAGTCACTGCTATTCCAACTTCTCCGACCATTGATTAGTTCCTTTGTTCTTGAACATTAACCCCCACAGGATATACTTTTGTGTCTGGCTTCTGCGTTGATGTTCTGTGAGATTCGTGTCAACTCCGCATCTCGTGGTGGGTCATGCGTCTGTGCGGTGCAGAACTCTAATGTATACTTATACCTCCATGTATTTATTCACCCCACTGTTAGCAGACATTTGGGTTATTTTCAGTTTGGGGTTATTATAACCAAAGCTGCTCAGAGCATTCTTGTGCACCTGTTTTTATGGACATACATTTTCATTTCTCTTCAGCAAATGCCCAGGTGTGGAATTGCTGGGTCTTAAAAGGCCTAACGACTTTCTTTCCTTCTTTCTTTCTTTCTTTCTTTCTTTCTTTCTTTCTTTCTTTCTTTCTTTCTTTCTTTCTCTCTTTCTCTCTTTCTCTCTTTCTTTCTCTTTCTTTCTTCTTTCTTTCTTTCTTTCTTTCTTTCTTTCTTTCTTTCTTTTCTTCTTTCTTTCTTTCTCTTTCTTTCTTTCCTTCCTTCCTTCCTTCCTTCCTTCCTTCCTTCCTTCCTTCCTCCCTTCTTTTCTTATAATAGTGGGTTTTTTTTTAATTTTATTTTTAAGTAATCCCTATACCCTATATGGGGCTCAAACTCACAACTCCAAGATCAAGAGTTGCACATTCTACTGGCTGAGCCGGCCACGTGCCCCTGACTCCTTATTTCCTATGGGTTGTCAGACCTGCAGGTAAATGCTGAGACCAAGGCTACATTCACGCTGAATATCAGTTACCTCTTGAGAGTCAGAGGAGAAGGAGTGAGAGACCTGGAACTGGGAATGGTGATCCAATGGGACTAGGGTCCTGCCTGTCGTATCTCACATTTTTTTAAAAAACAAATTAGGAGTTTTATTTTTTATTTTTAAAGATTTTATTTATGTATTCATGAGAGACACACAGAGTGAGAGACAGAGACACAGGCAGAGGGAGAAGCATGCTCCATGCAAGGAGCCTGATGTGGGACTCCATCCCAGGACTCCAGGACCACGCCCTGGGCTGAAGGCAGGTACTAAACCGCTGAGCCATCCAGGGATCCCCTCTCACATTTTTTTAGAAGACAAATACACTCATGTATTACCAGGAGATGGAATTTGAACAATAATTCAGATGCCTAACACAGCATCATGATCACAGAGAGATCAAGACCACAACCAGCCCTCACAGGGCTGATGAAGCAGCTCATACCGAAGCTGCCTTCTTGCTGTAACCAACTGGAAACTGGACAAAGTATACGAACCAACTTTTTTTCAGACAGTGGACAACCAGCATCCCAGACTGTGGTCCCTGAATGGGAAGCAGTGATGTGCATGTTCCATGACCATCGAGCTTTCCACCCAGAGGCACCTTCTGGCTCACCACACAAGACAGGCAAAGCCCAATAAGGCACTTCAGAGGAGCAGAAGGGGAGGCAAGCCTGTTCCCTGGGTGTATGATGTCTACAACTGCATGAGGTCCCAAGCCTAGAAGCACCTCGTGCTTGGATTGATACGCTGCTATCGTTATCTTGAAAAATCTTACCTTTTGAACAGGGCCTGGATTTTCATTTTGCACCAGACCTGGAAAATTCTGTAGACAGTCTGGGGAGGCCGAGATTGGAGTCAGGGAGGCGGAGTTGTTTAGAATGTGAAGAACTGGAGAGGAGGGAGCAACTCTGAGAATGTGAAGAACTGGAGAGGAGGGAGCAACTCTGAGAACTCTAGAAATCTCAGGGACCACCCCCCACCCCGAGTCTTTGCTGGGATGTCCCGATGGTGATTTGGTTGTGTCAACTTGACCTGGGCGCTCGTGCCAGACATTTGGTCAAACGTCTTTCTGGGTGGGTGTGTGAGGGTGTTTCTGGGTGAGATCAGCATTTGAATGGGTAGACCGAGTAAAGGAGATGGCTCTCCACAATAGGGAGGCCCTCAAGCAATCAAATGAAGGCCTGATGGAACAAAGAGGCTGGGTAGGAGGAGACTCTTTGCTCTCCTGCTGCGCTGGACTACAGCTGATCTTTTCCAGCCTTTGGACTAGAACTGAAACATTGATTCTTCTTGGATTTTGAGCCTGCTGGCTCTTGGGCTGGAACTTACACTATTGGCTCTCCTGAGGTCTCCAGCTTGCTGATCGCAGCTCTTGGGGCTTGTCAGCTTCCATAATTGCATGAACTAATTATCTTTAAAATATGTATATATCTCCTGGGGGCGCCTAGTTGGCTCAGTCAGAAGAGCTTGGGACTCTTGATCTCAGGATTATGAGTTTGAGTCTCACATTGGATAGAGAAATTACTTAAAAAAATATATATATGTGTGTGTACACACACATAAAACATATATAACTGTACATAACCATACATGCAACTATATGTAAAACTATATATGTAACTGCTCTATATAACTGTATACATAAGTATACACATAAATATATAACCCAGCAATACCAGTCCTAGGCACTTAAGCACAGAAAGGAAAATGTACGTGCATGCAAAGACTTGCACATGAATGTATAAAGCGGCTCTGTTTGCAACAGCCCTGCAGCAGACCAAGTGTTTATATCCCTCCCAATTCATACATGGAAACCCAGTCTTCACTGTGTTATATAGTAGGAGGTGGGGACTTTGGGAGGAGAGGAGGTCATGAGAGTGGAACCCTCATGAATGAATGGCCCCAGAGAAAGAAGCCCCAGAGAGCTCCCCTTCCGCCCTGAGAGGACACAGGGAGAACATAGCCAACCGTGATCCAGTGAGCAGGCCCTCAATAGATAACTGAATCTTCAGGAACCTTGATCTTGGACTTCCAAGCCTCCAGAGCTACGAGAAAATGACATGTTAGTGGGAAATATCAGAGAGGGAGACAGAACATGAGAGACTCCTAACTCTGGGAAACGAACAAGGGGTAGTGGAAAGGGAGGTGGGCAGGGGGTTGGGGTAATTGGGTGATGGGCACCGAGTGGGGCACTTGATGGGATGAGCACTGGGTGATATGCTATATGTTGGCAAATTGAACTCCAATAAAAAAAAATAATTAAAAAAAAAAAAGAAAGAAAGTGACATGTGTCATTTATGAGCCATCCAGGCTATGGTATTTTGTTATAGTAGCCTGAGCCGATGAAGACATGTCCCAAACTGGAAATGACCACATGTCAGTCAACAAACAGGCAAAAGAATAAATAAATTGTGGCATAGGCATAACAGAATATTATTTAGCATTTCAAAGGAAAGAACCACCGGTGCACCAATAGCATAGATAAACCCACAAACATACGTTGAGCAAAGAAGCTGGCAGTAAAGTGAATGGGCTTGCAGACATTTTATTGCTATGACACTTGAGAGCAGTTTAAAATAATCTATAGTGATGGAAGCAGATTGACAGTCACCTGGGATTGGAGATGGGGGGGCACTGACTACAGAGGGGCAGGAGGGGACTGTTTGGGGTGATGGAAATATTCTTCTCGTAAAAAAATTTTCATTTTTTTGAAAGAGTGAGAGGGAGAAAGCAAAAGCAGGGGGAGGGGCAGAGGGAGAGAGAGAAGCAGACCTCCCCTCCATCACTGAGTGGGGAGCCCATGTGGGGTTCCACCCCAGGACTGCAGGATCGTGACCAGAGCTGGAGGCAGATGCTCAACCGACTGAGCCACCCAGGCACCCTGTGATGGAAATATTCTAGATCTTGATTTTCAAAACTCATCAAAGTATACACTTAATAGGTGCATTTCATGGTACGCAATTGGACCTCAATAAAGTTGACTTTAAGAAAAGAAAGAAAAAAAATATATATATATTGCAAGAGCTAATTGTGATTCCCACCCCTATGAAGTATACCTAAGAGGAAAGAGGGACAGCTCAGGCAACCCGTACTTGCCAGAGCTGGCTTCAGCCTCACCTATGGCCAGGAGCCTCAGTGCTGCCTCCTCCCACGGGAGAAGCCACAGGCCAGAGCTGCAGGTGAGTCACAAACACTCTGTCATTCTGTCGTCTTCTGGATCACCCATCTGGATATTGATGAACAAATCTAAGGAACTCAGAATTTCTCAACCTCCCTCAATGCAGTTGACACTTTGGACCAGGGAACTCTGTCCTGGGGGGCTGTGCTGTGCACATTGGATGTTTAGCAGCATGCCTGGCTTCTGGCCACGAGGTGCCAGGAGTACCTTCTCCTGAGCTGTGACAACCAAGGATATTGCCAGACATTGCCAAATGTCCCGAGGGGACAAAATCACCCTGTTGAGAGCTCCTTCTTTAACCAAGAGCTCTGGTGGTCTCTTTTTTCATCTAGACCTAAAAGAGACCTAATCTCAGTCTTGTGTGAAGATAGATCTTTATACATTCTGAGTATCTCCACTCAAAATTGAAGCAAGATGTGTGTGCCAGAGGGGTGGGGAGGAACATGACACATTGTGAGACTATTGGAAGACTTGAATCAAGGAGACAAGGCAGATATGGAAACAAGGGCAAAAGGTACAATCATCAAAACCGAGTCTGGCATGGACATAGGAACAGACCATTAAAGGGAACAGATTAAGGAGCAGAAAAATCCAGATGTATATTGAGGTCAACTTATGTGATTAAAAGCGGCATTTCAGTCGGCCCCATCAGCCCTGCAAAGGCAATTGGCTATCATCTCTCCTTTGGAAAAAATAAAAACTATGTCTGCGTCCCTTAGACCATCAATATGAGCCCCTTCCAACTCCCTCCTCTGGCGCCATACCAGCTGCATCAGAGACGTAAGCATTAACTGCGATTTATGGAAGTAGTTGAACAAAGATAGGAGAGGGCACCTGGCTGGCTCAGTCGGTGGAGCATGTGACTCTTGGTCTGGGGGTTGAGAGTTCGAGCCCCACATTGGAGGTAGAGTTGGCTTAAAAAAAAGACTTAAAAAAAAAAAAAGACTTTAAAGAAAAAAATGTCAGAGAAAAGATACCTAGATAGAAAAATGGGTAAGTAGCACTAATGGTTTGCAAATGACCAACAAATAGTTGAAAAGATCCAAATCTAGATGTACCGTTTCCCTTGGGACCACCTGATTGGCCCAGATGCAGGGTTGGTAAGATAACCTCTCCCCACATCGTGATTACAGGGAAATTGGCACTTTTTCTACCCTGCTGATGGAGGGTGTAAAGGGGACAGGAGATGGTGCTGCCAGCTACCCTAGGTTCGGATGCCCCAGCACCTCTGCGAGGGTACACCTGTGTTTCTGCAGGCCCCAGAAAGTATCCCAGCCCTCACCCTGGGGGCCCCCAGGCCCTAAACAGCCTGTGGCCGAGTTCTCTCTGTGCTACAGGCCATTTCAAAAGGCAACTTGACTCGGCTTGTTAGGCTGTATGTTTAGTTGTCCACAGGTCAGCGCCTTGTGTCTTTTTTATCCCTCTCTGTCACCTGCCTGGTCCCGAATGCGTTGCTCAATCACTATATTCCCGCGTTCCTGCAAGCCCCAAATGGAAAGTAATAGTTCCCACCTCAAGGAGTTCTGCGAGGATTAAATGAGAGAACATATGCAGAGGGCTTACAACAGTGAGGCACACATGGTGTCAATACATGTCAGCCAGTAGGCATATGAAAAAAGCCAAATAAAAGCAAAAAAAAACCAAAACAAAACACAAAAAAAACAAAAACAAAACAAAACAAAAAGCGCCTAAGGAAGAAGCTCTTATAGACATTAGGCTTCTATATTTGGGATTGTTTTAGCTCTTTTTAAATTTTATTTTATTTTACTTTATTTTATTTTATTTTATTTTATTTTATTTTATTTAGAGAGCCGGCAGGGGGAGGGGCCGAGGGAGAGAGAAGCAGACCCCACACTGAGCACCGAGCAGAGCACCGAGCAGAGCACCGAGCTGGCTCAGGGTTCCATCTCACAACTCTGAGATCATGACCCCCGCTGAAATCAAGAACTGGGCCTCAACTGACTGAGCCACCCAGGTGCCCCTGCCAGGGATTGTTTTAACACTTTATAGATATAGTCTCATTTCATCATCAGTTGCCAACCCTACCAGATGGGGTTATCCTCTCTGTTTTGTAGATGGGAGAGCTTCTTGGCTGGAGGTAAGCAGAATTGAAGTACTTGGCTTACGGTAAGCGGAAATGGGATTTGGAGGGAGCTGGGCTCCGACCCCTGTGGTCTTAACCGTGGGCGTAAGCGATGGAGGTGTGGCTCCTTCCAGGAAAGGCAGACACGGCCAGCCTTCCAACATCACACACAAACCTGAACATAATAGGGTGTTCAAGCACTTGGGCCCCCTCTTTTCTTGTATTTAGGATGATGCGGCCTTCGCCTCCCTCTCTGCCACTGCCAGACAAGGCAAGGCAGTGCTTGCAGCCTGAGGCAAAGGAAAAACATGTGCACCTATATATGCTTATAAAATATCCTCCCAGTTGGAAAAAAAATGTATCAAAGCTCTCCAGTCAAAAGGAGGGCTCAGTACAAAGCTCCTACATGCCCAATCTGCCAGCATCCCACTAGACACCTGCTTGGGGACACAGAGAGGCTGGGGACTGGGGACTGCTTGGAAATAACTCTTCCCATTGCACATGAACACAGGGTCCCAAAACAAACCTTCATTTATAATTTTGATATTTTGTTGAGCAAGGATTGACTTGTGTTCTTTTTTTTTTTTTTTTTAATCTTGCATTAAAATATTGTCTTGTGGGGGATCCCTGGGTGGCGCAGCGGTTTAGCGCCTGCCTTTGGCCCAGGGCGCGATCCTGGAGACCCGGGATCGAATCCCACATCAGGCTCCCGGTGCATGGAGCCTGCTTCTCCCTCTGCCTGTGTCTCTGCCTCTCTCTCTCTCTGTGTGACTATTATAAATAAAAAAAAAAAAAATAAAATAAAATAAAATATTGTCTTGATTACTGAGTTTTTTGGTATCTTGAATTTTGCTCCCATACCCTGGTCATTACCCTCCTGTTACTGACCTTGTAAGTTAACATATGTCCTTCTTTTTGGGGTCACTGGGATTCGAAGGTCCAGGTCCACCTGGTCCAGGTGAGGGGAACCTGTGGTTTCTGACTTGTCTGAAGGACGAGAGTCAAAAAGAAGAAACAGATGACTTTCGTACTTGGATGGGATGGGGCTGAGAAAGACTTGGTTTCTGGAAATCACCCTTTTTGGGGCCTCAGCGTTTTCCTGAATATAATTGCAAATCGGGTTTATAATCTAATCCTTTGGGTGAGGGAAGGAACACAGGAAGAAGCAATCATATCCTTTTTCTAAAAAATATTTGACTTAAGATAAACTTCCTTGCCTCCTTTTGGCCTTTCCTCTGAATCAATATCAATGAGACGATTTTTATAACGTGTACACAGGAACGAAAAACTTGTTCCTTTAAAACAAAACAACATCAAAGTCTAAATGAGTTGTTTTGAGTAGGTAAATTGGTTGTATAAAAGCCAAATTTGTGATAAGACTAAAGAACATCCTTTCAACACAAAAAAAAGTTTATGCATGGTAGACCCCAAAGACGCATAAAGGATTCCAATTTACATGGTTTACATGATTTGGGAACATGCAAATTTGATTCATTATACACAGTTTCAGAGTCTCACATAGGAACAAGGGAGGAAATGATTTTCACACTTGTTTTCCTGGGAATCATTTATGCCAGTGGGTCTCAGACTTCAGCATGTATCAGAATGACGAGGCGGATTTATCACCACACAAGTTGCTACCTCTACCCCTGGAGCTCCAGATTCAGTGATCTGTCTGGGGTGCCCCTTTGGAATTGGGAATTTCAGCACAAGCATTGGGGATGCTCCTGGTCCTGGACTTCACTTTGGGAATCACCACTCTATGCTCTGCCCCACATTCTACCTCGTAACAACTTTCCAACTGACAAATAAATGCAATTGGACTTGGTCATAACTGGTCTGCTTATGCTGCAGCAGAACATCTTCCAGCAAAATAAACACTCGTTATTGCCTAATAGGATAAACTAGGGCAGGGTCATGTTCTGAATCTTTTTGAGCATATCTAAGCTTCTTATAAAAAGGAAATGTTGGTACAAGACATTTCTAATTATTAGTCTTGGAGGCTAAAGATTTTGTTCAGGTGAGAAAAAAACATATATACATGTATGGGTCTTTACAATTTTTTGCGTTGGTGTGCCTGGTATTCAAAAGGGTCTGAAACATATTTATTTTATATTATAGAGTGGATCTAAGGATTCCTATCTGTTCTTTCTTTCAGGTTCTGGTTTTAATTTGGTGTTGATTTTTGCTGGCTAGCGTTTCCCTCTGAATCCATGGGTTGCCATGGTGCCATTTTGGCTTTTTAAATGTTGTTGTTGTTTTTGGGCCGAAGGCCCCACTGAAATGAGTTCCTACACGCAGAACTCAGGAGTTTGGGAGCAGGTCCAGGGAAGCCAACGTTTGTGTGCCACGTGAGGGAGGTGCGGGGGGGTGTAAGGGGGAGCCGAAGATACTGTAGCTCGGCTTGTGGGATTGAACAGAGTGGGGAACAGCAAAAAGATCCATGTGGCTGCTGAGGAGCGGAGAGCTCTCTAAAAGGGATCCCACTCCAGCCTTTGGAAGATCCTAGCAGAGGGAAGAAGGTGGGGAGGTTGAAACCTTGCCGCGGTGCCAGATTTTCATAATTATGTATTGTGACACTACAAGCTGCTCCAGTTTCTGGAGTCAAACAATACATTGGGACATTAACAGTGGCTATTGTATTTTTGTTTTTAAAGTACGAAGCTAAGACACAATCCCAGCAGCAACACGGAGGACCAGAGACATACAACAACAACATACAAATCTTCCTCTCTGGATTAAATTCTGAAATGAATTCAGGATGTTAATGGTGATTAGTGTGTTCATTAAAAAAAAAAAAAAAAAAAAAAAGCAAACAATTAAGGGGTGCCTGGCTAGCTCCAACAGAGGAGCCAGCAACTCTTGATCTTGGGGTCATGAGTTCGAGCCTCTCGGGTGTAGAGATTACTTAAATTAAAACTTAGAAAAAAATTAAAGCAAGACACATTAATGGTAACCCCTCCCCAAGGAAAACAAAACCCCAACCACAAGGAAGTAAAGTCATGTTTCTCTCCACACCCCTCCCCCCAGCACCATTCTATTGCCTGGGTGTGGCCACCCCAAAACTGTATGGCCAGTGGCCTTGTAGCTATTCCTACAGCAGGACTGAAAAGCACAGCATGTGTTGATCTTAGAAGAGAAGAATATTAATGATTGAAATCCTAGTGGTATCTTCAACCAAGCTGTTTCCCTGTAGTTTTGTATTCTGACTATTTTTGCTCAAAGCGGTGGTGGCTAAGAGTCAGTGTTTAAACTCCTTTACACTAAATCGTGGCTGTGCATATATCACTTTTTGTTTTGAGAAATGTAAAAATGTACATTTCCCCCGTAGATGGTTCTAGCATGAAAATCCCTTGCTGCACTTAAAAAACTGTGCCTTTGAAGATAATTGGAAAGCAGAGAAACTGGAAGAGTTTACCAGTAGGTGGGGTTGAAACCTGCAGTTTTTCTGCCCTTTTTTTCTTCTCTTTTATTTTTCTTTCTTTCTTTCTTTCTTTCTTTCTTTCTTTCTTTCTTTCTTTCTTTCTTTCTTTCTCTTTCTTTCTTCTTTCTTTCTTTTCTAAAGGCACATGAAAAGGAATCTTAGATAAGTTTTCAACTTACCTCACTGGGGAAAAAAAGGTTTTTGGATTGCCTGGGCAGGTTCCATGTAAAAACTATCAAGGACCCAGAGAAGGAGAGACAACTGCTCCGCATATCAAACTTGTCCTCCTGCTGCTCTGGGTGAGCTCAAGGGGCCCTAGGATGTTCAAACTGAAGATACAGCCAACAAATGGATTTATTTCTGTGTCGACTGTCTTCCTTAAGAGAATTGCATTTTATTGGGCTCTCCACTGTTTTGTTTTCGCTTTTTTGGTTTTGGGGGTTTTGTTTGTTTTCGTGACCAACAGCACTTCACCTCTGTTCTTAAGGCAAATTGCGTGGATACGCAAGGTGCAAGCAAATTTCTCTGGCGCTTGAGAAAGACGCCCCAAATCCACACACTTCCTTCTCCCCCAGGGAATTCACTGGTTCAGTTTTAGCTGGACCTGGAAACCCGGGAGGTGCCTCAAGTCCGATCAAAGAAACGCCGGCTGACAATTCACGAAATGTTAATGCATCTGGCTTTGGAGACCAAACAGATTTAAAATGCCCTTTGCCAGTAAGCTGTGGACTACACTTAAGTGAATTTCGTGATGGAAGCAGCCCTCGTAGGTTCGGCTTGTCACACGCGCCTAAAGATCATGCAAAACGCCAGGGAAGACCCTTTTCAATTGGCGAGTTTACAGTTTCCAAGGGGAGGAGGACAGGGGAGGAGTAACCACGACCTTTCAGGTGTGTCTTCCAATCGCGATAGCCGGTTTTGGCTGTGAATTGAGGCCCCCCCCCCCCCCCCGCACTTCCCCCTTCCGTTAATTAAATAAACCTCGGAGCACTTTGCGGCACACGACTCGGCCCTTGGGGATCTCTTCCAGCGTTGCTCCCAGTCTTAAAATCCTCCACTCCCAGAGGTTGAACAGCTGGCGACATGAATTTCCAGCTCCTAAGGGTGAGGAGCGAGGTGTTGGGTGGAGGGCAGACCGGCAGGGAGGAGAGGCTGCGGGAGGATGCCCGCTGGGTAGGGAGCCCGGGGTGCAGGGCGGCTCGGGGCGCTGCCCACTCCTGGCGCCGGAAGCCCAGTCCAGCTCGGCCGGTGCCTGGCCGCAGTGGGCCTCCAGGTCGCCTGGAGGCGATCAGAGAAATGCGTTAAGGCCGCCGGGCTTAGTTGGCCTGGAGGTTTATGGTGTTCCAGAACGCCGAGCCCACAAGGCCTCCGGGAACGCTGGGCTGGAGCCTTAGAGCTCCTGCCTGCACTCGGAGCGGTTAGGCTGCGCTCCGATGGGCCCTGGGACACTGAAGTGACAGGCACTTTGCAGGCAAGCGTGGCCTCTGGAGGGCGGCCGTCCCCCGGGGCAAGGAGGGTGGGGAGCGGCGAGAGCCAGGCTTGTCTCTAACAGGTCTCCAAGAGAGCCGCTAGGGAGGTGGCCTTGAATAGCAGGCATGATTGTGGCTTTGAGGTAGTTGGACGACCCAAAATTCACCTTCGCTTGCTGAGAAATGGGGCTGCGGTTGTCAGGTTGGAGGCTACACCCCACGACCTCTGCGCATGGCGAGCGCTCTTCAAACGACTAGACCCGGGACGGAGCTGGACCCGACCTCCCACCCCCACCCGGAGCCTGGCTCCTGCAGGCTCCCCCGGCCCCGCGTCTCTCTGTCCCTTTGTAAAAGCACATTTTGCGGGACGCGCCACAGGCCTGGAGCCCCGCGCGCCCGAAGTGAGCGGTGAATGGAGTTGGGGTGGACCCTGGGTCAAGCAAGAAGCCTCTGTGCGTGTGCGGCGGCAGCTTCGCACACTATCAAAACAATCTGCTATTTTTATATTATTGCTGTTATTTTGGAGTGGCTGTGAAATGATGCAGGTGGCGCCCCAGGGCGTGCACCTTAGTAGGCTCAGACAGTTGGATACTCTTTGGTGCCAAGTGCCTGTCCAGTGGGGTGACGGGGTGCGAAGGGAGACCGGGGGACAGCGGAGGGCGCGGGAAGGGGCACCCTCCTCAATTGCTGCAGGCCTCGGCTTTCGGGCTCTGCTTAACTGGGCCGGCCACTTCTCTGCCGGCGCTCACGCCGCTCCAAGGGGTTGGGACAGACACCTTGCGCGCAGCGCCGCGTCCCCGGGGGCGCTCGGGGGCCTCCACCTGCAGCTCCCGCGCCCCCTCCCTGGGGCGGGAGAAGAAGTCGCAGGCCAACCCCAATCCAGCTCTACCTGCCCGGCCGCCTTCCTTGGTTTGCGGGGGTGGGAAGCTGGAGGCGGCGGGGGCCTCCCGCCTGCGCGCCTCTACGCAGACGCCTCCTCGTCTTCCGACTCGGGGGTCTTGGGCCATCGGAGCGGCCTGGGGGCTCGGGTCGGGCCTTCCGAGCGCGTGTGAGCGCAGGCTCCCTAGGGGGAGACAGAGGGGAGCAGCTGACCCCCCCCCCCCATATCTCCGATTTTGCATGGCGTGCTGCGAGACTGGCCCCCGGGAACCCCTCGTTCTGTTTACAGTTAGGCGGCTGCGAAGCCTCAGAGGGTCCTGACGGGGCACCCTTCCCGGAGCGGGGGCTGCCCAGGGGCGCGGCCACCCTGGCCCGGGTCTCCCCGCGGCGAGGGGCGGGGGCTTTGGAGGGAGGTCCGTCCGGGTGCGCGAGCCGTTCGCCCCCCGCCCCGCCCCCCCCGCTTTCCGCCGGGATAAGAAAAGTAGAGCCCCAGGGAGGGCTGAGGCTCCCAGCACGCTGACCCGGGCGCGCGCGGGCCTGGGTGCCGGCCCCCGGCCGAGGATGCGCGTGTTCGGGCCGCGTCTCTACGACCGGGAAGCCCGCGGGGGTGTTTGCGCCGCCTTCCAGCGGGGGTGCGGAAGCCGCGCTCTAGCCTGAACGCGCGCCCCTGGGGGAGGCAGCGGCGCCGGGCTCCGGGGCGCTGCCTTGGGGATGAATGGCCCTTGCCAAGCGGTTCGGAACCTCTAGGCCCCTGGGGCTCCCCTGGGGCAGACGCGGGCGGCGAGCTGTCAGGGCCCATCGGCTCCACTTGCCTCTCCGCGGGGCTGGGAGGAATCTGTCCTTTCGGGTTACTTCGGCCACAACGGCCGCGGGAAGCAAGGGCGGCCGGGGTCTGGGGTGGGGGTGGGAGGTCGGCCGGTTCCTGCCCTGCCCAGGTTCCAAACCTGCCTGGGGGGGAAGTTGGCGGCGTGGACGAGACCCCGTGTTCAAGTCGCCCTCCCAGGCGGGGTTTTGGAGTCAACCCGGGTCTGGAAGGCCCAGCGTGGAGAAGCGCCTCCGCATCACCGCGCTGGGAGCCCGGAGCGCCCCAAGGAGGCGCGCAGCCTCCCTCTCGGGAGTCTCTGGGACCCCAACCTTCCGCGTCCTTCTATGCCTCTGGCGGATTACTGCGTTGCATAGGTGCCCCCAACCCCCACCCCTCCCCAATACCAGGAGCGTTGCTTTTGCGGTTCTTTTGTCCCCAGGCCTCAGTGTTCTGGAATCGAGGTGTCCGGGAATGTGTGCACTGTCCTCTCTACTACTTCGTGCAAAGCCCCGAAAAGCCCCCAGTGTTTGCACTTCCAGGTTCTGTTCTCACATTTGGTGGGAATGACACCTCGGATCTGTCTGGTCTTAGGCAAAGAGAGAGTGGACGTTTCACTTGGAGGACGCCCGTTTTTATTTCAGTTCTTTTATTTTAGGCCCATCCGGGTCTAAAGAAATGGCAAAGCCCAAACAAACACGAGAAGGAGCAGGAAGGTGTGTGTGCAAATCATTCCGTGGATGGGGAGTGATCCACTCCAGGCCGGAGTCACTGTAGGGACAGGTATTAATTACTGCAGAATCGGATTCGGAAGCGGATCGAAACGGTCCCCTTCTCGGATTCTCTCAGAATGTTTAAATTCAGATCCAGGAGCCAGATGGGACGTCCCAGTAAAATTCGCCCTTGAAAACGAGCGGCTTTCCCCTTGCAGTGGAAAAGGTCAATTCCAGTCATTGGGCCGATGGATTTCGTTTCTTTAGAAATTGTTTAATATTGCGCATTGCATTCGAGTTTGGGTGGCCAATAAATATTGGGGCTAGAGGCAGCGTTTACGCGGAAGTTTCGTTTTCAGCCTGTGTCTGCAGAACCAGGGTACTCCCCCCTCCCGCGGGATCCCTCTCCGGCCCCTCCCTCCTCTCCCACCTCCTCGCTTCCCCCGCGCGTGGCGCTTGGGCTGCATTCGGCCCCGCGCCTCCTCTCCAGGGTGAGCAGGCGCAGGCGTCTGGGCGTCGGGCCGGTCGGAGGCAGCTGCCGAGCGGGCGCGGGGCCGGGCGCGGCCGGGCGGGGCCGGGCCGGGCGAGGGCGCGCGGGGGACCCCCGGCCGCAGGCAGCGGCGGAGCGGCAGCTTCGGGCGACGGGGCCAGACGCGGGAGCCCCAGACTCGGCGGCTGGCGGAGGCCCGGCCGCTGCGCGGCGCGCGGGGGGCCGCCTCCCCAGGGGGCCTTCCCTCCGCCAGCCCCTCGGAGGAATGGGCCGGCGCTCCGACCCGGGCGAGGCCGGGGAGGGGAGGCGTCTGCGGAGGGATTGGGGCTCGCGCCGCGGGATCCCAGCCTTCAAAGCTGAAGTCTCCGTGAGTGGGTGGGATGGGGGCATTTTAGGAGATGCGGAGGCCCCCGCCGTTGAGCTACCCGAACGCGGGGTCTCTTAGGTCCAGGTGACCACGTCTTTCGGAGGATGGGGGAAGGCGCGCTCGGAAAAAGCGGGGGCGGGGCGCGCGGGGGGCTCTTAGGGATTTGGAGCCCGGGCCCCAGCCCCGGCGGCCTCGGGGGGGTGTGTGTCGGGGCTGGGTGACGCGGGCGCGCCGGGGCACCCCGACCTCGGGTGCCGGCTGTCAGCCGCGGGCCGCCCACGCGCTCCGCTCCTCGCCCCCCGCAGCGCCGTGGTGCGCGCGGCGCCCCGCCGAGGTGCAGGGCGGAGCTAGGCTGGGACTGGCTGGGGGCCGCCCCGCCCGGCGCCCGGGCCTCGGTGCCGGCCCCCGGGGAGGAGTTATGATAATTTCCTTCTCATTAAGGCGCCCGGGTCCCCCGGCTATTGCCGGGACGCACAGTGCGGGCGCGGCTCCCCGGGTCCCCGGCAGCGGCTGGTCCACGCGCGGCGCCAGCATCTCCGCTCGCAGAGCCGCCGATGCGCGTCCGGTGACCGCGACAGCGAGGCCCTCGCGTGGCGGGGGCGGCGGCAGGCGCCTGGCCACCGTGACCCCCATTTTGGATTTACCGCTCGGGGGGTGGGGGGAGCCTGGATTTAACTGGCGGCTGTTTTGGGGGACGCCGGACGCCATGTTGTGGAAAATAACCGATAATGTCAAGTATGAAGAGGACTGCGAGGTGAGCTGGGCGCAGGGGCGCAGCCTGGCCCCGCCCGAGGGCAGCCCGGGAGGCGGGGGCCCCGGGTCCGGACGGAGGCGCGGGGGCCGCCTGCGGGCTCCCGCCTGCGCCCCGCGAGGGGACGGGGTCCCCCGCTCCGGACGCCCCCCGGCTCCTCGGGGCCCCTTCCTGAATCCGGCCTTCCCCTGACCCTCCACCCTCGGGAGCAGGGCCTGGAAGAGGCCGGCAGATGCACCCGCCAGGCTTACCGGTCGGTTCCTCGCGAAGCAAAGCAGCTCCTTCCCCTGTTCTCGGAAGGGCGCCCCGTCTGCAAGCCTCAGACGTGGCTTTTACGCACGATGTCTCCGTCCAAAGGGGTCGGACGCGGCGACCTGCCGGCGACACCTTTGCGGTGTCCTCCGAGGCGGGCTTGTCACCTGCCCCGCTAAGTCCTAGGGGAAGCCAGAAAAAAAAAAAAAAAAAAAAAGAAAAAAAACCCCGAAGTTTGGCTTTTAGGAGAAGTGGGGGCTGGGGAGCGCCGGCGGGGGGGCCCCCCGAGGCCAGACGGGGCCGCAAGCGCCCGGAGTGCTCCAGCCAGTCGGACAGGTTGAGCTAGAGTTTCGGAGTGGGAGGGAGGGAGGCGGCGAGCGGGAAGAGGAAGACGCGGGCGGCGGGAGGCGTGCGCCGGGGCGCGGGCGGAGCGGGGCCGGGGCCGGGGCCGGGGCCGGGGGGCGCGGGAGCTCCGGGGGCTGCCCTGCCGGCACTTCCGGCACTTCCGCTAGGGGGCGACGGTGCCATGTGGCTCCCGGTTCCCTGCTACCCCTGTGACCCCCTGGAACCCGGGGAGACCGGTCTTTTAAGAATTAAGTCGGACAGGCCTTGGGGCTCGGGACGCGCGCAGGCAAGGCTGCCCGGTAGTCGGGGTCCTCCATCCCCGCCCCCACCCCACCCCGGGACCCCGACTGGCGGGGACGCGCGCGGGCCGCGGCCGGGCAGGGCGGCCTCCCTCGCGGTCTCTCCGGGTCGGGACGCAGCCAGCAGGGAGGGCGGCCCAGGCCGCGGCGCGCGCCTTCTTCCCACGTTGCTCGGGCGGCGCCGGGCGGCGGGCCTGCTGGGGAGCGTCGCTCGCCCGGAGGTCTTTGTCCTGAGGGCGTGGAAGGGGAGGGTCCCTGGGGCGTGGAAGATGCGCAC
Source organism: Canis lupus dingo (assembly GCF_003254725.2). Taxonomy (NCBI): domain Eukaryota; kingdom Metazoa; phylum Chordata; class Mammalia; order Carnivora; family Canidae; genus Canis; species Canis lupus. The sequence goes on from NC_064266.1 coordinate 41,867,998, forward strand.
TTCCCGCTTTGTGCGCTTTATCCGCGCTTGCGGCGGCGCCGCGGCCTTTCGTCTGGCGCCACCATGTGCGGGCTGGTGAGCGAGCGGCCTCCGCCCCGAGGTCACCGCCTGCCGATCTCCTCGCCCGCCCCGGACCTGGGCTCGGCCTGGCCCAAGGCCTGGGGTTCGGACTTGGCGCTTCGGGCCGCCTCGGGCATCGCAGGGCCCCGGCCTTCGCCGCCGGCCGTGGAGGACGCGTTCCCCCAGGTTCTTCGAAGTCTCTTTGCTTCCTCCGTTGACTCGCGGTTTGCAGCGAACCCCCCCGGGGCGCTTTGTCCCCGGGAGCCCTGCGGCCGGAGGGCAGGCCCCGCGGGCTGGGTCCCGGCCGGTGCGGTGGGTCGTCCCCTCACCCCCGGGGGCGCACGGCCCAGCGCAGCCCCTGCGGCCACTTCGCTGTAGCGGGGTTTCGTACTAGCGGGGGTCTCTGCCTCTCTCTCCCAGGATCGCCACGACGCGAGCAGCAATGGGAACCCGCGCCTCCCCCACCTCTCCTCCGCCGGGCAGCACCTCTACAGCCCCGCGCCACCCCTCTCCCATACTGGAGTCGCCGAATACCAGCCCCCGCCCTACTTTCCACCGCCCTACCAGCAGCTGGCCTACTCGCAGTCGGCCGACCCCTACTCGCACCTGGGCGAAGCTTACGCCGCTGCCATCAACCCCCTGCACCAGCCGGCGCCCACCGGCAGCCAGCAGCAGGCCTGGCCGGGCCGCCAGGGCCAGGAGGGGGCTGGCCTGCCCTCGCACCACGGGCGCCCCGCCGGCCTGCTCCCCCACCTCTCCGGGCTGGAGGGTGGTGCCATGAGTGCCCGCAGGGATGCCTACCGCCGCTCCGACCTGCTGTTGCCCCACGCGCACGCCCTGGATGCCGCGGGCCTGGCCGAGAACCTGGGACTCCACGACATGGCTCACCAGATGGAGGAGGTGCAGGTGAGCGGCGCCTGGGCTCTTGCCCCTCCTGCCCGGACCTGGTCGCCCCCTAGCTTCTCCTACCCCTCGCCCAGGCTCCCCGAACTCAAGGGAGACTTTGTCTTTTCTTCCCTAGAATGTTGACGACCAGCACTTGCTCCTGCACGACCAGACTGTTATTCGCAAAGGTACGTAGTGAGAGCAAACTTTTCTCCTCCCCGGGCCTCACATAACCCGGTGAAGTGAGGGCATGTGGCGGCTGGCTTGGGACATTGGTGGTGGGGAAGTGACTGACCCCGGCTGGAGAAAGGTAGGTTTTGGGGAGTAGGAAGAGATCTTTTTTTCTGAACTAAATGAGAAAGGATGATGGTAAAAAAAAAAAAAACTCTTTAAGAACTGTCACAAGAGATTAATTGGGATTTGTTACTCCAGATAATTCTCTCCGGGAATATGATCCTTTGACTTGGATGGTGTTTACAGTGTTAGTCTTCCAGAGTGAGAACGCGGTGATTTAATTTTGGGGAAGAAAAAAACACACCCTTGCCTTAGTTGGGTGGTCGATTGGGTGACAGTTGTTGAATGAACGGATGTGATTCTGTTTCCCGTTTCAAATATGCATATGGTGAAGATCCTTAATTCTGACATGCTGGAAAAGGTTTTGAAACTGTTCCGGCCTACCAAATAATAATACAGCGGAGAAAGGATCAGGGTGGGATAATCTGCCAGAGGTCGGGTTTATGCAGGGTAGTGGGGGAGGGGATTAGAAAATGGGATCACTTGGTGAGTGTCTGATGAAATTAAGTTGCAACTGACCGGATTACCGGTGGAGCTGTTCTGGAAATCAAGTAGTTTTAGATAAAAGGTAGTTAGGGTGGGTCGTCCGCCACTAGGAAACTAAACTGCTTGAAATCAATTGGGAAATGGATTTTGAAGAAAAACTCAGAAAGTAAACTGGATTTCCCAGGAAGCTTGTAACAGAACAGGTTCGTTTGTATTTTGTAATTTACCGTGATCAGTTGCACTGAAAGGTTTCGGCAAAGGATCTGAATGTGTCCCGTGATTTTGGTTGTTCCGTTGTTGAGTGAGGAAGAAAAAAAAAAAAAGCCCATTTATTTAGGATTGAAGCAGTCTTTCGAAAACAAATGTTCTAATTAAACAGATTTTAACAGTGGCTCGAAAATGAAAACCCTCCATGCTTGGGGTCGTGACTAATTAGCTCTGCAAGGTGTTAACTTGTGAATTTCAGATTCGATTATCTTTGAAGAATATGACTTAAAAAAAATCTGCTTGCAATTTACATAGCCCAACATGCAGCGTTCTTTGCTTACAGAGCTCTTGGGGCTTCGGTGAGTGGTTTGAAAAGATCCCTTTTTCCTAAACGCAGCTCTCTGTGATTGCCACTTTTGCTCTTCATTCGCAGGTCCTATTTCAATGACCAAGAACCCCCTGAGTCTCCCTTGTCAGAAGGAACTGGTGGGGGCTGTGATGAATCCCAGCGAGGTCTTCTGCTCCGTCCCTGGAAGATTGTCCCTCCTCAGCTCTACGTCTAAATACAAAGTGACAGTCGCTGAGGTCCAGAGGCGATTGTCCCCGCCTGAGTGCTTAAATGCCTCATTACTGGGAGGTGTTCTCAGAAGGTACATGGGGACACACTCCGGCCACGGTGGTTGGGTGGTGGAAGGTGAATAACATAAAAACCCCCGGAGGTATTTTTAACATTTATGTAACTTTTATACTTAACACTGAATTCTAATCGGCTTAGAGTTTTAGTACATTCCTTCTGTTTTAGAAAGTGCCAGATGTAGAAGGAAGTGCTAAAACAGCGCTCACAAATTATCATTTGCTTAGAATTTGGTTGTGTGTAGGGTGGTGGCATCCCTATTAGGGGTAGAGGAGCTCCTTGGGTTTTGTTCCCTGAGGGAGTTTTTTTGGGGAGGGGCTATTAGCTACAGTTTTGTTTTGTTTTTTTTAAGTGAAAATATATCTGCCCCAGAACAATTTGCAATGTTATATGATGGGGGGTGGGGGTGGGGTGGGGAGAAAGGTGTTGGTGATGTTAAGATTTCTGAACTTTCCAGGCATTAATCACAGGACTCCCTGTATCACTTGATTATGATCCACATCATGTAGATTTGATAGCAGCACTTTAGGACTGTAGGATTTTAAGAGGGTGCTTTCTTGAGAAGAGCTAAAGTTCACTTTCTTTTGCTCAGAGCCAAATCTAAAAATGGAGGCCGGTCCTTGCGGGAGAAGTTGGACAAAATTGGGTTGAATCTCCCAGCCGGGAGGCGGAAAGCTGCTCATGTCACCCTCCTGACGTCCTTAGTAGAAGGTCAGTGGAGTTTTGCTTTTGTTTTATGGTGTTTTTATTTGTTTGTGCCATGTCGTTTGTGTCGTTACTGCTTTCCCCGAAGAAAAGCTTAAAAGAAAATGGCTCTGGCTCTGTCACAAATAGACGTGAGGTTGAGTTGTCCTGAGCTCATTGTCATGAATCACAGTAATTTTATCAAATGAGTTAACATTTAAACATCCGACTGCTTAAGTATCCTGTTCTGGGTTCTCCAGAAAAATCATTGTTAAAAAAGAAACTGGTTTCCCTAACCTAAGAACCCCTACTGTTAGGGTGTTGGGACGTTTCCTCGAAGTAAACGGATTTTTGAAAGATGCATGGATCAGCTCCTACACCTTTAAAAAAACTGGTTCTGCTTTGGTGGGAAGAGGCACCATTTCTAGCTTGGGTCGCCAGGGGGATCTATCAGGATTGTGGTCAGTAAAGAGAAAAGCCCTTGTGGACGGTGGGAAGAAGCCAATTCACAAGCCCTTTGTTCATTTCCCGCATGGAGGAAAAAAAAATTAGTGGGGCCCCTCTCCCCCGTCCTAAAATAGTAGGATGTAACATTTTGGTTTACTGAATGGGCCTGTACCCCCAATCTGGAAGGGAGCCAAGAATGCAATTACAGCCTTTAAAAATAAGTGGGGGCGGGGAGGGGGGTGTCAGGGAAAAGTGAAATAATTTTTTTTTTCAAAAACCAGTTCATTGTTGCTGGGCCCGGGGAAATGGGAGTGGGACACGGAGAGGCTTACCCTGAAGCCTGGAGCAGCCCCTCGCCCAATCAGCGGGGCGCTGGGCTCTCTTCGGGCCCCCAGGGGAGCCAATGGGGGGTGGTCGCCTGGTGGCCAGGCCATCTTTTGAACACTTTCTGTCCCCGGTCTAATGGTGCTCCTGCGTGCTGAAAGAGACTTGGCAAAGTCCTCCTCTACCTTTTTACGAGTGTCTTTGGGGGTCAGGGCGAGGAGAAAGGAGCTGCCTGTTAGCTGCCTGTTGGAGCACAGCTGCCCCGCATGGAGAATGGTGGGTTCTGCGTGCGTGGCGCATAAATGTGGCTCCGCGAGGTTTTCTTTCTTTCTGGCCGGGGCTTGAGGTGCTTGAATAAGAAAGTGTGTGTCAGAACAATGGTTCTCAGATTCTGATTTAGTTGTAAGGCTGGGAGGCAAGTGGAGGGGAGGTGGGGGGGGCGGGGGTGCCACTATCTGGGTTTCTGGAAAGCTCCTGCCAGCCTTGGCACCGTGGAGCCAGGACCGGGCATCTCGGGCGGGGATGAGTCCCGTTGGTTTTTCTCTCCCTCTGTGATCCATCCCCCAGTGATTTGGACAAAAGAGGGTGGGTAGTCCAGATTTGGGAGTTGGACTCTTGAACATTTCTAGTGGAAACGCAGCCCTGCCTTTCTTTGTGAAAAGAAACCTCGCAGGGACTTGCCTACTTCAGCAACGGGGCACTCTGGTTTTAAAAAGAAGGTTCTCCATCAAAGACTTTGTCACGTCTTTCAAAAATTTTTTTATTTATTTTTTAATGAGACAGAGAGAGAGTGGCAGAGAGACAGGCAGAGGGAGAAACAGGCTCCCTGCTGGGAGGGGTGGGGCAGAGAGCCCGATGTGGGACTCAATCCCAGGACCCCCGGATCACAACCTGAGCCAAAGGCAGACGCTCAACCACTGAGGTACCCAGGTGCCCCTGTCAGTTTCTTAAAGAAGTGACCATGTGGCTTTTGTCCAGTGTGCTCGACTTTAAAATTTTCCCTACTTCTCCACAATGATAGCTTGTGTTATTGAGAGGAAGCATGAGTGTGTCTCAAGGATCTAATTTTGAGGGTCCAAGGCTGGTTAGCATTATTCCAGGGCACTGAAAATTTTTGGTCTCCCCCCACCCCCCCAAACACACTGGGTGTTTTCCTCTGTGCCTTGTCCCATAGGACCAAAACCACTGAAATACCTGGGAAGTTAGTTTTATTTGCCCACTGGATTGTTTTTCCTGTGTGTGATTTCATTTTATTTATTTACTTTTTAAAAAGATTTTATTTGAGAGAAGGAGCCAGGGAGCAGGGCCAGAGAGAGGGAGAAGCAGACCCCTTGCTGAGCGGGGAGCCGGATGTGGGTTTGATCTCATTCTGGGCGGGCCTCCGAGATCATGAGCTGAGCTTGAAGGCAGGCTCCTAACCTACTGAGCCACCCACATGTCCTGTATGTGATTTCATTTTAAAATGCCAAGTCACTAGTGGACCATCCGGGTTAGAAAAGGAGGAAAGAGAGGTTTACCGGGGTGGGGTGGCCACAGACCTCCTCTAAACCTGCTGCCACTGCTGATTATCCTAGGTGAGGCTGTTCATTTGGCTCGGGATTTTGCATATGTCTGTGAAGCAGAATTTCCTAGTAAACCAGTGGCTGAATATCTCACGAGACCTCATCTTGGAGGGCGGAATGAGATGACCTCTAGGAAGAACATGCTGTTGGCTGCACAGTGAGTATCCAGACTTGGCTTTTTTTTTTTTTTTTAATTTTATTTATTTATTTATGAGAGACACAGAAAGAGGCAGAGAGGGAGAAGCAGGCTCCATACAGGGAGCCCAAAGCGGGACTCGAACCCGGGTCCCCAGGATCACACCCTGGGCCGAAGGCGGCGCTAAACCGCTGAGCCACCCAGGCTGCCCCCAGACTTGACTTTGATGGCTGGGTGCTCTGATCTTGAACTTGATGGTGGAGGTGGGGGATGCCCTGTACAGCCCCTGCTTCTCAAGAAAGAAATGCTCAGTAAGCAAAGGTGTTCAGCTAAAGGAACTGGCAAGGGGGGCTTTCTTTGAATATATTGCTCAGTAATGAGTGTTTTTGGAGCTGCTCAGTTATTTGGCTAAAAATAGTTAAACTACCCTTTCAGTCACCGTGTTTCCTGATCTTACAGGAATGTGTTGAACAATTTTGTTTTGTCACATCCAGTCAAGATTGGGTGCCTTCTGCCTCCTAATAACAAGACCTTCTTATTGTTGTTTTTTTTAAATGTAACGATCCGGTTGGATTTGTGGGCAAACTGTCTCCAACCGGACTTAATGCAGCTGCAGGATTTCTCCTAGAAAGCCCACAGTAAATTGGTTTTAAAATTATGGTCAACGAGGCAGAGGTAGTCCAGTTAGGAAAAGTAGCAAAAGGATGCAGAGTGAACTGGCTGGTAGAAACAGTGACTTTCAGGGAGCTGGGGCTTCTCAGGGTTCTTGAAGAAATTGGTGTCTGGGTCCCCAGGCCGTCCCCAAAATAAATGGCTGTGCATTGTAACCGCCTGGACCCACCTCTAGCACTAGTCCTGGTGACCTTGGCCCTTTGACTGGGGTTAATCCTGTTATCTTTTCTAATTGCTCTGAGGATTAAAGAAGATAGTGCTTGCAAAGAGTTTAGCTCAGGGCCTAGCACATAATAGGTGCTAAGTGCAGCAGTTGCTTTGGCGTGTGCAGGCCTGGGGTTCTGATTGCTCCTGGGTGGCAGCCTCGGGGTGATTTGGCTTTGTCCTCTTTACCTGTCAAGAGCTAGACTGAGCTCACAGATATGTGTGTTGACTGTCCTCACAGGCAGGTGTGTAAAGAATTCACAGACCTTCTCAATCAAGACCGAACCCCCAACGGGAACAACCGGCCCACCCCGGTCTTGGAGACGAACATACAGAACTGCTTGTCTCATTTCAGCCTGATTACCCACGGGTTTGGCAGCCAGGCCATCTGTGCCGCTGTGTCTGCTGTGCAGAACTACATAAAAGAAGCCCTGATAGTCATAGACAAATCCTATATGAATCCTGGAGACCAGAGTCCAGCTGATTCCAGCAAAACCCTGGAGAAAATGGAGAAGCACAGAAAATGAAGTACGGGCGTGAGGCCGAGGGCTGAAGAGTGTCGAAGGAAATGGACTCCACAGTCATTCTCCACCCGGACAGACTGGGAACCCCTTTTGCCGGGGACAGTTTGTTACCCGCCTTCCCATTAAAAAGGCCTCCACTCGTTTCTGGATCTTTTACGTGCCCTCCTGGATTCCTTAGTGTTACTTCTCTAGCGCTGAAGTGTGTGTGTCTCCTTAAGTCTGGACAAGTTATCGGAAGGTGACAAGTACTGGTTCTTTATTCATTAAGCTTATTTTATTCTTTTGAACCCCATTCTTTTCTCTGAAAGTGGTGCTACAAGTTTTAGAACCTTTTAAATAAATTCCCTGGGCTCACGAGAAAACCCACACACGTAGCTGTTGAAATGTCACATTGATGCGATTCAGATCAACAGTAACTTTGCAGTGTTAAGGTGATGGCTGGCTTTTTGTCTCCACTAAATATTTATCTAAAAATATTTATCTGGCTTCTTCAGACACCAAATCCTACAGAGATGGTAGGAAGCAAAGATTCTCTCCACTTAGCAACTAGTTTAATAGGAGGTATTTGACACGCTTTTAAACCCCTTGTTGAAAGGGGGCTTTTGAGTTTTACGAAACTTGTAGAAATGAAGCCTGCTGAGGATTTCGTGTTTTCTCTCTCTCTTTTTTTTTTTAATTCTGAGAGTTAACTCATCGATGGAGAGACTGAAATGTCCTGTTCCTTTAAGGTACTGAAGCTTTATTTGCATAATTTATTTCACATCTTGGTATTTCGAGTAAACTTGAAAAGGGGAGGCATAAAGGGTTTTTTTTTTTGTTCGTTGTTCTTTTGTTTTTGCTGCCCATCCCGTAGGAGGCTCTGTGTGTTGAGAAACAGTGCGTCGAGTGTACAGGTTTTATTTATGCATAATTTAATGGGGTCTGTAAATATGGGTGCACTTCTTATGACTTTTTTGACAAATGGGATTCAATTTTAATATTGACTTTTAAAGGTGATGGGGTAATCTGAAACACTTCTTTAGGTTTTATTCCTCTGTACACAGGGTATGACAAAAATAAGAGGATCCTGAGTTGGTTCTTAACGCCGCCGATGACTATTTAAATGACAAACCTCTGGTCATGAAGCAGTAATGTTGTGTCACGTCCCCCCATCATGCAGGACCGGCAGACGGGGGTGGGGTGGCGTGTGCTGTACCTGTGTGGGGGTGAAATGGAGGCTTGGAAATGGCTGTAAACGGTCCCCGAGTAATTGTGTCTACGATGCCTGTATAATAAAAAAGTATTCTTCATAGAAGCTGCGAAAGTCGGGTTACAACTTGGTTTTTTTTTTTTTTTTAAAGTCCTTAGGACGGTGGGACAGTGGGGAGAACTAAATTAAGGTTTGGCTTCAGCTTAGATCGTGGGACTGAGCGGGCAAGGTGGGTGCCAGGGGGAAGCCAGAAGTTTCATTTTGTCCCTTGTGAGACCGCTCCCCTGCACTGGGCCTTGCACTCCCGGGGGGACCCTCAGCTTCTTGCAGTCCCCCCAACTCTGGCCGCTGGGGCTGTCAGGACCGGTTCTTCTAAGAGAGAGGGTCCATGGTTTGGGAGTAACCTCTCTTGCGTAAACTTTACCCTCTTGAGAAACACTACGTGGCCAGCTTGCCACCGCAGCATTTTGAGAATGGAAATGAGGTGTGATGGTAGGTAGTCCTCGGGCAGACATTTCGTCAGGAGGAGTTTTGCATTCAGTCAGATGCAAGCTTTGCAAACTTCTCAGTGTTTTCAGTGCCCTGAAATCCTCCCATCTTTGGAACCTGACAAGGCGTGCGTCTGTCCGAAGCACCCTCACCGTTTTGCGGCCTGGTGTGTCGGACCTTGGGTCTCTGCAAGTCTACTCGGGGAGCAGAAGAGTCTGGCTGGGCCGGTGTACTTGCTGGATGTTTGTGAGGATCTCAAATGTACTCCCCGGGTCCTTGATTCCAAGATGAAGTGGCCTGGCATATCCTCCAGGAAGTGATATGTTTATAGTTTGGCACGAGAGGCTAGGCTTCAAAGGGAAGTGGGAGCGAAAGGATTTTCCACGTTGGACGAGGGCCGTTTCTTCAACTCCAGCCTCATAATCCTTGATTTATAACTCTACCAAAAGCTCAGCAATTCCTGACTTTGTGCTGGCATTGGATGTGAAGTAATTTAAACTCTGCCAACCTAATACTTTGCTCTTGGCAGCTTGTCCTTGGCCACTGAACGTTCCTATTAAGTTGGATTTATCTGGTTGATATGTCAAGTTCACAATTGCTTCGCTTTAGAGGAGTGAAAAGAGGTCTTAGGTTGGCAGTTATTTCTCAATCAAGATGTGAGATGCTGGGTGCTAAAAGGAAGTTATGGGGGCAAAGGGCTGACGGAAAAAGGACTGTTTTCTTATCAGCATCTTAACCTGCTTTTGGACCAGATTCTGGCTTTTAGGAGCTGTGCCCAATCGCAAAGCAGACAATGTTCTGGAAATGCCCCAAAGTCAACCAAGGATTGAAGTGAGTCATAAGCAGGGCTTGTGCTCAATTGTCCTTTATCCTCGTTCCCACTGAAGCCCACGGATGGCCACTGGGTCCCCAGGGTCGGGGGCACAATACTAACAGGCTTTTCTTCCCAACACTGCGTTGCTGATAGGCGAAACAGCCAAGTCACCTTGGCAGATCCCTTAGAGAAATTGCTACCTCGGCTTTTCCCTCCTGACCCTGTTTGTGAGAAGGGTTCCCCATCCTTGGAGCCCCGTACTTCCCATGGTAGGTAGACGGTTGCTTCTCATGGGCCCGGGGTGGTTGCGTTGCCAGCCTCACGATGGTGAGGATCTCCCTTCTCCTTTCCCCTTCGCCCTGTAGTGTGCACACTGGCTGACAAATTGCGCTCCCCTTTCTGAAGGTACAGGACGCCTCGAAGTCTGCCCTCTGGAAGAAGAAATGAAGACGCTTCTGTTTTCTTCCCCGGTCGCCCTGCAGGAAAGCCATCATTGTCTGAAGGCACGTTCCGTCCAGTGCTCCCCGTGGGAGCCTGTTGACTGGACACCTGCCCATCCAGGTACCTGGCACCTTGGTGCCCTCCAGCCTCGCAGACGGCACATATAGAAGTTCTGTGGAAGGTCAGAGAGAGGGTGTTTTCAATAGCACTTCATGGTTGTCTTCTCTTCCATGTGTGCAGTTTTCAGTTGTGGGTTAGCAAAGGGATGGATGAGTCTGTTTCTCATTTGAGACGATTCCATAACGATGGCCATCAGTTTTTTCTTCTTGGGGGGTCTTAAGCGCCGGGGTAAATTCTGAGGCCTTTAAGTTCCTGTATTTGAATGTTAAAAAACAAAACAAGATAGGGTCATGGATGGGTGAAAGGCAGAAACTCCTTGAGGCTTGGCAGCGGTGGGGATTCTGGGGCCCGTTGCCTGGTTTCCTGGGGGGGCGGCGGGAAGACGTTCGTTACCAGCTGTTGTGAATTCCTGCAGAGGTTCTCGGACTTCTGAGGACTTGTGAACACTTCTCCAGTCTTCCTCTCGCCGGGGGGCAGGGAGGCAGAATGGGGGGCAAGGTGGCAGCTGCATTTGTTCCTTTACAAGCAGGTGGAGAGCCTGGGAAGTATAGCTACTTTTGGTCACAGGAGGAAAGAAGAGTCTAGGGCTCTTTTAAATGTGTTTTCCAGGTGAGGGAGCTTTCTGTTATCCCTGGCACGGTAGTGATTCTTAGCAAATGTCTCCTCTAGCCACCTGAGCTCAGTGGGCGGTGAGGGTTTTTTCCTTCACTGGGAGATAAGGTTTAGCTTTTGAAATTTCGATGCTGCAATGCACAGGTGTGCTCTTCCCAGGCGTAGCTGTTGCTCCTTGACGTGATAACTGCCGACTTGCCTTCCAAGATCCCGATTACCCTGGATTTCTCTTCTGATCGACAGTCTTCATTTGCTTCTCTGAAACCCACAGGCCACCACGTAGGGAGGCTTGGTGACGCTCGCAGCCATCGAGATCTGCCCCCTCCTGGTTCTGCTAACCCAGGCTGCCACCATGCCCAAGGCCAACTGATGCAGGGCGTTAACCGCCCCTTGAAAGTCTTTGTCTGCTGGTAACATGGAGCATAATCTTCTGAGAAACTTGACCTCGTGATTTTTAAAAATCACCATTGCGTTGGAGCTGATAGTTTCATGGAATGCTCAGTTATTTTTGGCACCGTCGTAAACGCTGTGATTTCCCTGCCTCTTTGGGATAACATCTTGATGTGGGAGATGGGTGGAAGGAGAGCGTGGAAATTAGAGTCGAAAGGCCTAATTCCAGGGACCTGTTCAAGGAACAGCTTGGTGAAGAGAGTTCCAATGTCAAGTCTCCGTTGGTTTTTTTTTTTTTTTTTTTTTTTTTACTTATGACGCACAAAATGTTCCTTGTTGTTTCTCAACGTTTTCCAAGGAAGGATCCCGATCTTGAGGAAGGACTCTCCCAGGTGGGTGTCAGAGTTAGATGAATCGGAGGCATCTAGCCTCCGGCACTTGCTGAGACTGGAAGGCATTTGGGACTCCATGGGTGATCTAGGTTGAAACGGTGCCTCCCCGAAAGGTATATCCATGTCTTCACCCTCTTACTTCAGAATGTGGCCTCATTTGGACATAAGATTGTTGAATCAAGGTGAGAGCCTACTGGAGTGCCCTGGACCTTAATCCCAGTATTGCTCGTATCCTCCTAAAAAGGCAGACCACAGTCACGTGAAGGGGAGTGCCCAGTGCCCACCGAGGCAGAGATTGCAGAGATCTGGCTGCAAGCCAAGGAAGGCCAAGGATGGCCGGCCACCACCAGCAGCCAGAAGAGGCAAATACTCTCCCCTGCAGATTTCAGAGGAGGACGGTCCGGCTGACACCTCGATTTTTGGACTTCCTGCCTTCCAGAACTGTGAGAGGATAAATTGCCGAGGAGGCGAACACGGCGGTGAAGGAGTTCTTCCTCTGTTAGTCTCCCCCAACTGATCATTCTACACGTGGGTGTCCGAGCCGCTGTTTCGGTGAACTGGGTGCCTCTGGGTATCCCCACATTGATGCCTGGGAAGTAGTGGCTGTTAAACCTGGCAGGTCACCAGAGATAGTGCGAGGATTCCCAGTACCCTGCTGCTGCCTCTGACACACTGAATCAAACTGGGGCTAGGATCTAAGAACTTGGAATTTTTTTTTTTTTTTTTAAATTTTTAGAGCCAGAGAGCACAAGCAAGCTGGGGGAGGGAAGAGAATCCCAAAACAGACTTCACTCTGAGCAGAGAGCCCAATGCAGGGCTCCATCCCAGGACCCTGAGATCATGACCTGAGCTGAAACCAAGAACTGGCCGCTTAAAGAGGTACCGCCAAGAACCTACATTTTATCAGAAACCAGCTTTTCTTGGTGACCTTGGTGTGAGCCGAGTTGAGGAACCACTGCCATCTAGTATCTTGTAGCTCTAAAATTGAGTCCTATCCCTTCTGGAAGGGAGGGGAGGGGACATGACTTGCCCTGTGTCCCCAGGGTCCTCTTCAGGGTCTGGGTACCTGCTCTTGGGCTTCTGCTGCACCTGGTGATCACAAAGCACTGGGGTCACTGTATGGTAACATTGTCTGGCTTCTGCAGTTGGCTGCGTCTACAAGGGCAGGGACTGTGTCCGTGTCCATCTCAACCACATAACTAACTAGCTCAATGCCCAGGACAGGGCATTTGCTCAAAAAGCATCTGTGTTGAATCCAGGGGACCAAGCTGGGCAAAAGTGGGGTGTCTGGGGTGGTCCCTGCAAACAGTCATCTTCTGGGGCCTCTTCAAGACACCAAACAGAGTAGCTTTGGCAGTCCTCTTGGATCCTGGGGACGACAGAGGGAGGGTCTGAGGATTTAGGTCTGTTGAACAGCCAGCCAGTCTCCCTGGCCAGGACAGGGTGGAGACGGGTGAAGATAGAGAAGACAAGAGCCTCAAGCTACTGGGTCATTCTTCTGGTCCCCAAGACCCACCCTTTTCTCCTCTTCCTTAGGAGATGTGGGGCTGATGGCCCAGACTTGGGGCTCGGATTCATCAGCACTTGCCTCATTGGTTTCATGAACCAAGAGCAGGAATCCTGCTTGGGCCTGAGGGTCTGGGAAGGAGGTGACTTTCCCCCAGATGACGTTTGCAATGTCTATAAGGCATTCTTGGTTGTCACAACTGAGGGAGGGAAGTTGTTACTCGTGTTTAGAGAGTCGGTCGATGCTAAACACCCAGCAAGGCACAAGACCGCTTCCCACAACGCAGAATGATCTGGTCCAAGATGTCTGGAGTCCAAAGCTTGAGAAATAACTGTTCTAAACAAAATTAAACAGAAAAAAAAAAAAAAAAAAAACAAGAAAATAGGCATTACTTTCATAAAAAAGCTGACCTAGTGTTTACAGAAACGAATACGTGTTAAATGAATGTTTAAAGCCACTTTGTTGGGGCAGGTGAGAGAAGGGAGGAGGCCGCCGCTCCCTCTTTCTCCACCCCCAGAGATGGGCTCCCCCTTTCCTCTTATTTTTCTCTATGGCAGGAAGTTCTGATTTTCAAGGGTGTTTCACCTCTGACATGCGTTAATATTCTTTGCCCATAAGACAGGAAAAAATCTCGGTGGTGGGAGGCACCAACCATTTAAGAAAATCTTGAGAAAGAATTTTCTCAACTGTTTCCTTTTCATTATTTTCTCTGTCCATTGTTGCTAAGTAGTTCAAGCTGACAACGGAACAGATTGAAGTGCCACAAGTGATGGTGTTGTCGACAAAAGTGATGCGACAAAAGTAATGTGCATCGCTGCTACCGCTCACACACACTTGGAATGTCTTTGGGAGGACAAGACCGAGCCAATGAGGGGTGCCTCTGGGTGGGGGCCGGGGTGGCAGGGACACAGATCTTCCACTCTGTCGTTTTGTCCAGTTGGAGTGTTTGTTAACAAGCGAAACCGGCTCTCAAATCTAGAAAACACTAGGTTTAGTAAAAACACTAGAAAGCCAAAAAAAATGCTTCTGTGAAACAAAGAACCCACAGAGGAAGAGAAAACACATCTGCGTTATGGTATTTAATTCCCTGGTGACCAGATTGTAGCCCATTTTACAGAGGCTCAGACACAGGTAAGCAGCTGTTGAGAAACTCACCCAGCAAGGAAGAGCCAGGCTGGCCGCCTCGGGGGTGGGGGTGGGGTGGGGTGGGGGGCGAAGACCTAGAGCCATCGTGCCCCAAATGCTAAGAACTTCCATTATTGAGCGCTTGTTATGTGCGAGCTGCTGTTTTAGACACTTTTCATGTTAAGTTTACTCTTCCCAACAACTGTAGGAGGTAGATCTAGCACCCATTCTACAGATGGGGAAATGGAGGCACAGAGCTGTGGGCTCCCTACTCAAGGTCTCACAGCTGGTGATGTGATAGCCCC